>NC_048604.1:98215705-98475705 GCF_003668045.3 Cricetulus griseus
TGTTAGGAATTCCCAGAAGCTGTAGACATCCTACTCTGAATTTTTATCTTCAATAACGATTCTGGGATATGCCATAGCCCATTTGTTACTTTGTTACTTTGGCATTCCACTTGCCTGGTCTACATCCATATGTCATTACAAATTGTGTATTATCCAGTCAATCCTGTCTAGTGCCTTGACTATCCTTTTAGAACAGAGTTACCTAGCACCTGTCTTCATCATCTCTATGGGTAATCCCTCTGTTCACACTGCTGAGATCTTCTTAGCTTTCTTCACTGGATGTCACAGTCAGATAGTTCATGATACTACTTTTCCTCTTATGGATAACTAAGTGGCTTGTGTAAGAATGACATTTTTATTTCTTAAATATTTATTTTATTTTTATTTATATGTATGTATGTATGTGTCTGCACGTGTGCATGCCATGTATGTGGGTGTCTGCAGAATCCAGAGGGCATTGGATCTCTCAAAGCTGAGTTATAGGTAATTGTAATCTGCCTGAGATGGGATCTGGGAACTCAACCCAGGTCTTTGCAAGAGCATCAAATACTCTTAAGTGCTGAGCCATCTCTCTAGCGCCAGACACTTTTTATTTTTTTATTTTTACTTTTGCAAAAAATATTCCTTTTATTATATTTTCCCTTAATTACATTTCTGTTATTACTTTGCCCCAAGTGAATGTAACTATGTATTGATTTTAATTTTTTACATAACTGAGAGAATCTTGGCTGTGTTATTAGTTTGCATTTCCACATTGTTCTAGAGGTTGTTTCCAATTTCATATAGTTTTTCTTTTTATAGAACCTTGTGCTTAGACAAGTACATAGGACATTTAGTAAATTATGTAATGTTGGTGGCATCAAAGAACACTATTGCCAATACTTCTTCATAATTTTTAATACTTTCCTATTCTGGCCTTCTATTACTTAAATAAATAAAAATATTGGGAGAGATCCTGGGGAGTTCAATGATATTAAAAACACAGAGAGTTCCACACAGCATTATTTCCATCATTTAATTCTGGTTTATTGTCGCAAACAAGGAGATAATTGGTAGTTTCAATACTCAGTCATTGAAAGTATCTATCCAATATTCTCCTCAATGTCACAGAGAGTACAATGGCTTCTCTATTAGTTACTTCTCTCACTGCCACGACAAACACCCAAAAGAAGTGACTGGAGGAAAGAAGCATTTATTTGGGCTCAGTGTTTAAGCACAAAGGCATGGGCTTGGGAAAATGACGTAGTTGGTCAAATTTGGGAATGGAGTTAGGAAGTAGAGAAGGGTAAATGCTGATTCTCAGCTGATTTTCTTCCCCTCCCACATACACTTCTTAGTCTTTCCAGGACTACAGCCCATGGGATGGTATCACTCACATTCAGAGGGGCTCTTAACCAGTTAAAAATTCCCAGGAATTCCTTCATAGATACGCCTCTGGTTGATTTCACATCCAGTCAAGCTGACAATGAAAATTAGCCCTCCCCCACCTTATGTTATTTCCCGGAAGGATCATGTGGATGTGATACCTATTGAATATTGGATTCAGGAGGCTTTTCTTTGATAAGTCACAATTTCTTTGAGTAGAAAAGATGGCTCAGGGGTTAAGAATGCATACTGCTGTTGCAGATGACCTGAGGTCAGTTCCTATTACTCATGTGCTGGCTTATAACTGCCTGTAACTAGCTCCAGGAGATATGACACCCTATTTTGGCCTCTTCAGACACCTGTACTTGTAGACAAATTATACTTATTCACATTATTTAAAATAAGATGAATTTGGTTAGAGAGGTGGCTCAGCAGTGAAAAGCACAAGCTGATCTTCCAGAGGACCAGGGTTGGATTCTCAGCATCTACACAGTGACTCACAACAGTCTATAACTCCAGTTCCAAAGTATCTGACACCCTCTATCTGATCACTTCGAGCACTGTACACTTGTGCTAAATAGACATACATGCAGACAAAACAGTCATCCACATAGAACAAATAAATCTTCAAAATTTATAAAAAATAAAACAAATCTTTTAAAAAGGAAATCGCTATCTCTTTTTTCATTATTAGTTTGCTTTCTTGTCTTCAAATCCAATAAAAGTGGTAAGGAACTGAGTATTCTGGTAAGATAAAGGATGGAATGTGTCTATTGTACATGTCAGTTAGGGGGCTCTTGGGTACTTGGTATCATAAAGTTTGGTAGAGATAGAAGCCAGATTGTTGTGGTTTGAGAAATGAAGGGAAATGAGGAAGCACAAATAGCCAGCAGGGAAGGAGAGGTGGGAGGGAAGAGTGACTGGATGCTAAGAGGGAGGAGAGACAAGTGTTCAAAGAGGAATATTGGAAAAGCAGGCACCACTGTAGGATACTTTTAGCTAAGGAGAAGGGGCCAGAAGAAAGACAGTCTTTTAAGAGAGGTTATGACAGAGGGATCGGGATTCTAGGTAAAACAAGAGGATGGGGTCAAATATTCAAGTACTAAAGTGGAAGTCAGCTTTTAACAACAGCAAGAACCAGCATTTTCTGAGCCTGGAGGACACATGTTAAAGGTAGTAATGGATAAACATGTGCTCATAAGGGGGCTGGGCTGAGAGTTAAAAGCCATTCTCCAAAAGGAAAGAGATTTTGTCATCTGCTGGGAGTGTGTGGGGTTATGGAGAGTGGTGACAGTTTCTGAGAAGACTGTGGGAGGAATCTGCAGAAGCTCAGGTGACATGATGGAGAGCTGTTACTGTGTGTCCAACTGAGATGGAAGCAATGATGAGTAGGTAGCAGTCCCTAGCTTCAAGATTGTGTGATTTCTCCCTGCTGTGCTCAGCTTCTAGATGTCCAAAAAGAGAATGGAAATTATACCAACAACCCAGCCATTGCTTTTCAAAGCCCTGGTTACAGTCATTACAGGACAGGAGCTCATGGGAATCCAAAGCATTGGTCCATGGTGTCTAGGAGAGGAAGACAGGCTAGGAGTGAAGTGACACACTGGGAGAAAATGGAAGAATAAAACACATCCTCACTGAATGTTCACTGTGACCTCTCATGCAAATAGTTTGATCAATCTGACTTTGCACATGAAGAAATAGAGACTCAGATGTGAGATGCCATGTTTGGTGAGGCACTAAGTAACCAAGACAATGTAAACTTTCCCTACTCCACTGTATCTTGCCTTGTCGGATTCCACATTCCTGGTCCTATTCTGTCTCTGAACCCAAGGACTTCAGTGTGTGAGGGTTATTCTTCTTGTTTACTTGGCTAGATTTGGAATCATCTAGGCGATACACCTCTATGTGTGTCTGTTAAGGTGTTACCACAGAGGATTAACTGAAGAGGGAAGACCCACCCTGAATGCAGACAGCACCAGTTGAATAAAACTGGACAGATGAGAAAGTGGATGAACACTAGCATTCGTCCCTCTCTGCTTGCTTTTTGAGGATGTGGTGTGACCAGCCAATTCATGCTCCTCCCACCACAGCTAGAGCTGCTCTTGCTACCATGCTTATCCTGCTGTGATGGATTGTACTCACCCTAACCAAAATAGACTCTTCCTTCATTAAGTTGATTCTTGTCAGGTATTTGCTTAGCACAATGAGACAGTAAATAGTGTATTATATAAGGGAGCCTTTTGCATATGCAAATTTAATTCAAATCTCTTCAGACCTCACCAGTCTGTATCTATACAAATGAAGTCACAGCAACCCAAATTTTATTTTCTTATTTCTTCTAGTTTTGCAATACAGTGCTTTATGTTTGGGCAAAGCCTCCTTGTCCTAAGCATTTAAAAAATATCTGGGGGGTGTCACATATTAACATGTCCATTATCATTGGGTACTCTCATCCATTGCTGGGTGATATAGTGCATGCTAGTGCCCTTTATGGTACCATTCAGTGATGTTGCAACCTGCATGGCTTTGAGGTTGATCTGACTGGGTGACAAGGGAGTGAAGAAAGGACAGACACCACTGACACACTTGCAGAAATGCTGGGATCAGGTGGGCCATGGGCTCTGATAGAGACCCACCATCAGCATGCCAGAAAGTCAACACATTTATTTTATACATTTGAATTGAGAAGGCATGTTCATGGTATACAGCTGAACAAAGAGGGGGTCTCTTAGGAGAACAGTTTTAGGTTGCAGTCATCCTGGAGAAGGTAGTTGTGGTTGACAGTTTCTACTTACACTGGATTTAGGTAAAGGCCAACCATTTGTAACATCTGTTGGACAAGAGGAAGGCTTTGCCATTCTTCTAAGCATGATTCAGGGAAGGATTTGCCATTCCTATGGATCTGAGGCATTGGGGTCTTGGAGATGGTTGTGCTCATGTCAACACTACAGACTCACTTAGGACTTCTCTGTTCCCCACACAACAGTCTTTAACTTGCAGAGAAGTCCCTTACCTATAAAGAAGGAGTCATTGGCACTTATCTGGAATAAAAAATCTGTTAAGTAGCAGAGAAGAAATGAAAACTGAAGTAGAATTATTTTTTAGCTGTTTCAGGCTTTTAGCACAACTTGACACCATGCCTACATAAAACACAGTTTTCTTCTTCAGCTTGTAAATACTTCATACATCACCAGGAGAGTTTCTTCTAAGGTTTTGTAGAATTTACTAGTGACATTTGCTGGGCTTTGAAATTTATCAACAACTTGAATTTTTTGTGAAAATCTAAGTATTTTAATTTATTTTTATTTGTGTGCATGTCCTTGGAGGTCATAAAAGGGCATCAGAGCCCCTGGAGTTGGAGTTACAGTTGATGGTAAGCAACCTTATGTGGGTGCTGGGAACCAAATTCTGGTTCTCTGGAAGAGCAGCAATAATTTGTAAGCTATCTTGCCAGGCTCCTATTATTTGAGTTTTAAAGTATCTCTTTTTGAGCCAGTTTTGGTAATGTAGGGTTTGTGTACATAATCATAGTCTTGTTTTGTTTTGTTTTACAGATGCATTTGCGGGGTATTTTGTGAACTAGTCTCTTACTCTCCTTGTGCCCTCTCATCTGTGGTTCATGTTGTTCTTTAAAAACATTTTGGGTGATTTATTTATTAATAATACTGTTTTGTTTCTCACTTTATTTTTAGACTTGATTAATTTCTTTCTTCTTTTCTTTAGCTGGATGCCTAATGAAATTTTCTTACTCTTCTTTAATTATTTATGACAGAACTTTTCTCTGAGCTCCAATTTAGCTCTAGACTGTAAGTACTGATAGTTCTTCCTTTGTTTTTGCTAGATAGTTTTTTAAAATGTACTCAAGAACTTTTGAGTTAGTTTTCATTTTTTCCAGGTGAAAAAGTTTTTGCTTTTTTTTTCAAGACAGGGTTTCTGTAACGATAAGTCTTTATTCCATCTGCCCGAGCCCTGCCGCCACATGGGTGCTTTCTGCCAGGCTGCCTGAGTTCTGCCCACCACCACGTTAAGGTCCCAAGTTGTAGGGAGCCGGTTCTTGCATTATCCATTACAATAATGGTGCCTGAAGACACCAAGATGTAAATTACTTCACAGGTGCTGGGTAATCTCCATTCCTTTGATCTCTGCCTATCCCGTGGCTCATTTGGCCTGAGGAGCTGAAGCCATTCATAGGGTAACACGTCCCAGGCGGCTGGCCAGCCTTTATAAGGGATGGTTTTCTTGGTTCAGTGTCTCCGCTCTGGTAAGATGCATTAAAGCTTGTCTGCAGAAGGATCCGAGTGTCCTGCGTGTATTTCTTGCCGGCCGAGAAAATACAGCGCGCGCGGGACATATGGTGCCGAAACCCGGGAAGCTTAACATCTCCGGCACCGCGGAGACCCCTTGGCTACAAGGCGGATTCAGAACTGCAGGGTGGTAAATTCGGAGAGGTATGTTTTTTCTGGACTTTGGCTTGGGAATGTTGCTATTGTGGGAGGTTAATATAGAGGCTTCTATGCTTTTACTAGGAGCTATTTTGACTTTTCTCACTGTTGTAACAATCTTAAAGAAGTCCAGAATTACATATCAGAAACCGAATGTGGTGAGAGATGGGGCGCGCCTAACAATAAAATATAAGAAAAAAGGACCTCCCGGGATGTCTACTGACAAGGGAGTGTATAAGAAAAAAGGACCTCCCGGGATGTCTAGTGACAAGGGAATGAATAATTTGTTAAGAACAACAACAAATAAGAAAAAAGGACCTCCTGGGATGTCTACTGACAAGGGAGTGAATAATTTGTTAGATGATTCTGTAAATAAGTTTAAAGCTTTAAATCTTGATAGCTCTGATGACTCTAAAAGCTCAAGAGATAAAGTTTTAGAGGAAACAGCTCAACTAGATAAAAAAGAAACAAAAAAGGAGGGAGAAAAAATAGGAGATAACCGGTCACACCCCGGTAAATTTAAGAGAAATAAAGACTCAAAACCTAGCCTCTGCCCTACAACGAAACTAGAGGCCTTGGAGCTGAGCAGCTCAGACTCTGAGATTTTAGACTCTAGCAAGGAAGCAGAGCTAGAGGAGGAGACAGCACGATACCACCCCGATAGATATCGGCTGCCAAAAGTGAAAACAAATATGAGGCCATCGCCTATTAATCCAGCGGGTGTGCTTCCATCAGCACCCCCATTATATGAGTTACAACAAAAATTTGGTACCGACTCCTTCTTACCATCAGAGGAGCGGAGAAAATTACAGATGGCTTTCCCAGTCTTTGATAGGGGAAAAGGCCATGCCTGCTATTCAACACTTCTTAAAGGCCTGGAATGCCTGGGGCTTTAAAGCCTCATAAACATTGACGCTCGGGCCAAGCGTCTCACCTCAAAACCTAAAAGGCCAAAAGGAAATGGTAAAATGGAAAGATATCTTAACTGATCTTTGGAGAGGCCCGGATCCTATTCTCATAAGATCCAGGGGAGCAATATTGTGTTTTCCCACAGGATGAAGAAAATCCTCTGTGGATCCCAGAAAGACTCAACCCGAAGAGCCCCTTCGGACCTTCAAAAGTCGGAACTCCACCCTCTCCCCGGGAGTTGAGAGCTGCTATTGTTATCCAGATTAACTCCTGTCCTTGCCGGAGAGAAAGGGGTGGGGGTGGGATTGTTTGATGCAGCCGTTTGCGGATTGCTGTTACCTCTGGCTGGTCTATTAGAAAGGGGTGGGGGTGGAATTGTTTGATGCAGCCATTTGCGGATTGGTGTCACTCCTCTGGCTGGTCTGTAAGCTCCAGGGCTCAAACCAAGAGATCGCCCAAGCGCTTCCACTGATATTTGGCTGACAATGCTTAAGCAATAGGCCGCCGGCCAGACAGCTCTTGCACACCCGGAGCCTGGGCTCATTGCACAGGGTAGAGTGTCTGGTTTGAGCAGCCCCAATGAGGGATGCTGAGCAAAGGCATCGCACAGAGTTGCCTAATATGCAGGCTTCTCTGAGAGGTACGTTGACCTGCATAAGGGTTACCTGCCCCGAGCCTCCCTTTCCCAGAAAAACGACAGAGGACAGGTCGAGAGTACTTCGGGTCAAGCTAACAGCCTGATGGCGACTCTCGTACACAGTCTTAATGTTTGATTTGGGAAGGTTCAACCTCTGCCTCTATCCCTCAACATATGGGTGACCTATTTGCTTGTAAAAATATAAAGCCTTTTCATTAATTAATAAAAAAGGGGGATATGTAGGGAGCCGGTTCCTGCATTATCCATTACAATAATGGTGCCTGAAGACACCAAGATGTAAATTACTTCACAGGCGCTGGGTAATCTCCATTCCTTTGATCTCTGCCTATCCCGTGGCTCATTTGGCCTGAGGAGCTGAAGCCATTCATAGGGTAACACGTCCCAGGCGGCTGGCCAGCCTTTATAAGGGATGGTTTTCTTGGTTCAGTGTCTCCGCTCTAGTAAGATGCATTAAAGCTTGTCTGCAGAAGGATCCGAGTGTCCTGCATGTATTTCTTGCCGGCCGAGAAAATACAGCGCGCGCGGGACACCAAGTAACATACAGAGACTTATATTAGGTACAAATGCTTCTTGGCCAATGACTAGGATTTCTCATCTGCTAGCTCAGTCTTAATTATCAACCATAATCATAAGACTTATCTTATGGAGGATGCAAGCAGAATGTGCCCTGTGTTCCTGATGGTCACATGGTGACTGCAGAGCAGAGAGCAGGAGGAAGAGGAAGAGCAAGAGCAAAGGACAATTTCCTTCTTGTCCCTTCTTATGAGTCTGCCTGCTATGTCGCTTCCTACCTGTATCACAATTCTTACTACATTTCCCAGAATCCTTCTTGACTCCTAGTCCTGCCTAACTTGCTTCCTCATTGGCCAACAGTACTTTATTCAACAACCAATAAGATAAACATACATAGAAGGACATTCCCCATCAGGTTTCTCTGTGGCTTTGGAGGCTGTCCTGGAACTAGCTCTTGTATAACAGGCTGGTCTCGAACTCACAGAGATTTGCCTGCCTCGGCCTCCTGCGTGCTGGGATTAAAGGCATATGCCACTACTGCCTAGCACGAAAAAGCTTTTAAAAGTTGTGATTAATTTCAAGTTTTATTGCAATGTGTTCAGAAAGAGATTTTGTACTAGCTCTGTCTTGGAAGTTAAGAGTTTTTGATAGTCTAATATGTAGTTTTTTCCCCCAGAATACTAAAAGGAAGGTGTAGTCTGTGTGTGCTATGGCATAAGTGTGGCAGTCAGA
Source organism: Cricetulus griseus (assembly GCF_003668045.3). Taxonomy (NCBI): domain Eukaryota; kingdom Metazoa; phylum Chordata; class Mammalia; order Rodentia; family Cricetidae; genus Cricetulus; species Cricetulus griseus. The sequence goes on from NC_048604.1 coordinate 98,224,328, forward strand.
GGACATCTTGTTAGAATCTGTTCTCTCCTTCTACCATGTGGGTCCCAAGGATTGAACTCAGGTCATCGGTCTTTGCAACAAGCACCTTTGCCTGCTGAACCATCTTGCTGGCCCTAGTTTTTTTTTTTTTTTTGATGACAAATAGGAATTTTAGTAATTAAGGGTCATTCATTAAAATTCTAGAGATTTCCTTCTAACTTGTCTTATTTGTTTCAGGCAAGAAGTACGACTTCACTTGTAATACGTTCCTGTATTCTCCCACCAAGGCTTCTGCTCAGAGCTACATAGGTTGTCCTATATCATAGTCTGTTCACTGCACAGCTTGTGCAACCATCCTTAGAGGCTCACTCATAGACAGCAGTGTTCAGTGGGACTTTCTCATCGGACTTAACTGTGTCATGTTTTTTGCTAAATTATTGAAAATTCCCAATATTGGACTTTTAATATTTCTAATAGTATCTGATGTGGTTCAAGCATTTGTCCCCTCCAACACTTTTGTTGAAATTTATCATTATGACTTTATTAAGAGGTAGAATTTGGGCTAGGGATGTAGATCAGTTGGTAGAGTGTCAAGCACATATAAGGCCTTGCCTCAATCACCAAATAAATTAGGTGCTTTGTCAAGCACCAAATAAATTAGGCATGGTTATACATTGTGTAATCCCAGCACTTAGGAGGTGGAGGCAGAAGGATCAGCAGTTGAAGTTATTCTGACTACACATTGAGTTTCAGACCAGCCTGAGTTACATTAAACCCTGTGTCTTAGTTACCTTTCCATTGCTGTGATAAAACAGCATGACCAAAGCAATTTATAACAAAAGTGTTTAATTTGGTTTATGGTTTCAGATGGTTAGAGTCCATGATGGTAGAGTGAGGGATCAGCTGAGAGCTCACATGTTGGTCCACAACCAAGAGGCAGGGAGAGTGAACCAAATCATTTTGTGGGCTTTTGAAACCTCAAAGCCCATCCTCAGTGACACACCTCCTCCAACAAGACCACACCTCCTAATCTTTCCCAATCAGTCCCATCAACTAGGGATCAAGCATTCAAATAAATAGGGACCATTTTCACTCAAACCACCATACCCCATCTCAAAAAAATTAAAGAAAGAGGTGGTACTTCTAAGAGATAATGAGGCTATGGAAGCTACAACATCATGGGTAGGACAAGTGCCACTGTAAAAGGACAAGTTCAGGCTGGGAAAATGATTCAGTGGTGCTTGCCATGGGAAGCATCAGGACCAGAGTTGGAATCCCTAGAATCAATGCATTAGAATGCGGAGACAGGGTAATCAGCTAGCTAGCAAGACTAGAGTATCAGTTAGCTTTTTGTTTGATTGAGAGACCTTGCATTCAACAAATGGGATGGAGGAGGTGTGAATTAAACACATTAGTGATTAACTCTGACTCATCATTAATACATGGGTGTTGCATTAAGAAAGAAATAAAAGCACTGGAGGGAAGAAATAATAAAAACACTTCCCCTTGGAGTCATTTAACCAAGAGTAAGTCCAGATTTGAATTCTCTGTGCTCCCTGTGTCTTCATCCTCTGTTGTATGAATCTGAATCTGTGCCTGCCTGAAGGCTGTCTTGTGTGTGACTGCTGTGTGAGTGGAGTCTGTCTGTGTCCCTAACAATGGGCTTCACTCTGTATTTATCCTAGAAATAATCACATGAGGAAGGGATGGGATACTTTACAGAAATCCTTAACAGAGTTTTACAAGAGTTTAAGTCACTGGCTTCAACTGATCCCAACTAACCCAGACAACAAACCAATATCCACAATGATTACTTTCTATCTTTATAGTAGATTTTAGAAGTTACTTTCAACTTCTTTATTTGCCACTTTAAGTAAATGATACACATGCATTATCTGGGTCAGGGGAATGTGTTGTGGAATATTAGTTTAAGATGTGTTACATTTGTTTATGCTGTGGAACATTTGTTTTAATGATGCCAAGATGTGTGGCATTCTTTTATGTTGTATTTGTTTAACTCTGTGAAGCTGTGTTACTGTGCCTGTCTAAAACACCTGATTGATCTAATAAAGAACTGAATAGCTATAGCTAGGCAGGGGAAAGGACTGGCAGGGCTGGCAGGCAGAGAGAATAAATAGGAGGAGAAGACCATCAGAGGAAGGAGGGGCAAGAAGAGGATCAAGAAGCAAGAAAAAAGAAGGGTCCAGCCACACAGCCAGACATGGAGTAAGGAGGAAAGAAAAGATATACAGAACTAGAGAAAGGTAAAAGCCCAGAGGCAAAAGGTAGATGGGTTAATGTAAACTAAGAAAAGCTGGCTAGAAACAAGCCAAGATAAGGCAGGATATTCATAAGAAAGAATAAACCTTTGTGTGTATTTATTTGGGAGCTGGGATGTGGACCCCCAAAGAGCAGAGAGTAATAAAACAACCAACAACAGGCATGGAAGAATACATAACTTATGATTACAGCTATGCATTAGTTGTAAAAGCTGATCATATGGGAAATCTAAGGCAAGTAAGGTTGGTTGTTTCATTTTTCCTTTAAAAGTGAGTAAAACAAACAGTTTGAGTATGCAGTGGGATGACAGTCTTAAGTCTGAAATGACCTCAAGGTTTATTATTAACTCTGGCTGTGAGGTCTAGCAAAAGTTCTCTCTCTCTCTCTCTCTCTCTCTCTCTCTCTCTCACACACACACACACACACACACACACACACACACACACACACAGAGGGGCAAGTTCAGCTCCCACTTTGACTTGCTTTTTCTGCCCTTTACTGTGTGAGGATCTAGACAATGTTTAGATCTGGGAACAATCTAGACAATGTTTAGGTTTGGGAAGAAAAGAATAGCCTCACAAAACTTCAAAATAACTGGCATCTTGACCTTATACTTTTCAGCCTTCAGAACTATAAACTAGTACATTTTTGTTTATCAATGACTCAGCCTGTGGTATTATGTGACAGCAACACAAAACAGACTAATAGAATGTCTTTAAAAGGTATGTATTATGGGACTTGTGAGATGGTTCAGTAATTGTAGGCACTTGTTGCCCAGGCTGATGACCTTAGTTCATTCCTTGAACCCACATAGTAGGAGGACAACTTTTGCAAGATGTCCTCTGACCTCTACACATTCACATGCACCAACACACACACACACACACACACACACACACACACACACACACACACACACAGAGAGAGAGAGAGAGAGAGAGAGAGTAAATAAATAAATTTTAAAAGAAAAACCCCACAAAAGAAACATATATTATACCTTTTCATAAAGACCAGTAAAACTATTTTGCATTTCTCCTCACACTGAAGCTAGGGATTTTTAAACAAGTTTTCCTCTGCTACACTGTGAAGTATTTTTCTGAGACAGTATCCCGTGGGGAAGTGAGCAAAATTTGATTAAAACCCACAAAATAATGACTAGATTAAAATTTTATAATGAGTTCCTTTTATGTGCTAAGTAGGCGATGTGGCTGGTGATAAGCATAAAAGAAAGAAATCTGGTCTGTGTTCTCAGGAACCTCATGAGGCAGAGGAGCAGGTCCATGAAGGGGAATAGGCCTGCCAGTAGGATGCTACAGCGGAACTCCCGGTTTCTTACTGGTTTGTGTGTTTACCTGGAGATTTGAAGACATTTGAGAAAATGATCTGCCTAGTTACTTGAGTGCCCAACATAATGAGATTAGGACATCTTCATAATAAGATACCATTACCATGATGAGCTAGGAAATTGCTGCCAAAATTTATCTGTGACAACCACATATTTAATTCATATTTTTCTCCAACTCAATCTTTCTTTTTTGAAATTTTTTTAGGCTAAGTAGCTGGGAAACAAGCTGATTTCCAAATACTTTATTTTTACAAAGCAAAAGTTTGGTTTTAGAAAGGGTAAGATATTTTGGGTTTGGTCTCTTTTGATATTTTTATGAAAAAATAAAGGATATTTATTTTAGGGAAAGTCATATTAGTACGTTTTGCATATTGCAGATATGAAATTTGCTACAATGACAAATGACATAGATAGGAAAATTGAAAGTGATGCCGTCTTAATGGGTAGCATGTATTAGAAGCACCTAGTCCCAAGTTATGATTTCAAATGTTCAAGATTTATGTAATTCCAATTCTGGAATTTACAAAATGTAATCCCAGATGAGTACCCTTCTGCTTCTGTAAAATGGGCATGGTGTGTGTGTGTGTGTGTCTGTGTGTGTGTGTGTGTGTGTGTGTGTGTGTGTGTGTGTGTGTGTATGTATGTGTATGTGTGTGTAGAGATGGCTCAGTGGTTAAGAGCACTTGCTACTCTTGTAGAGGATTTGAATATCAGCACACACATCTGGTGACTCGCAATAGCCTCTAACTTCAGCTCCAGGGGATTTTCTGGCCTCTATGGGCACCAACACACAAGTGGTGCATGTACACACACACACACACACACACACACACACACACACACACACACATACACACACACCTTTAAAAATTTGGATCTAAGGACCATCAGAAGGCTTGAACAAAATTAGCATGCAGACGTTTGTGATCTGAAACACCTTGCAAATAAGGTGCAAGGAGGGCTACATTCCTGCTTGTTAGCAAATTAACCCCCTGAAACAGGAACCTTTTATCTTAGAGCTTTGAAGGTCTGGCGCTGGTAAAGGTGTTGTCAAAGTATAGCCTGAGGATGCAGTCATTTCAAGACTCAAATGGTGGAAAGTCTGCTCCCATATTTATCTATATGACAGCTGGCAGGCTTCAGATCCTTGATGGCTTGTAGCCAGAGGGATCATTTCCTTCTGAGTGGTCCTGCCCATGGGATGGATCAAAATAGACAAAGTAGCTTCATCAGTACAAGTGAAAAGAATGAGACAGTGTGTCAAGATTCAAAGTGGAACTGCAGTCTTAAATCTTAAATCTAGACTAAAATTGTTGTCCATCACTTTTATCGTATTCTATTCATTGAAAGCAAAAGATTAGGCCAAGCCTGCATTTGAGGGAGGGGCTCACATAAGGGCATGATTGTAGGTCTTTGGAAATGCTTAACTTTTCAGGAGTAGATAACAAATAGCTTTCCAACACCAGGTGTGAGGGCTTTACACTTCATCATTCCAGTCTCCAGAAGTCTGAGGTCAGAGGGTTATGAGTTTCAGGCATGTCTGGACTGAACATTAAGCTTCAGGCCAATTGGGCTATACAATAAGATGAAACAGAAAAAAGAATGAATAAAAGCAATAGTAAAGTGTATATAATATGTGTACACACATATTATACACAACATACATATCACATGTATATGTTTACATAATATATATCCTTCCACAACGTTAGAGATGACCAGTAGAAAAACATTTTCTGCTTCAAATGTGCAATAAATGCTATTTCTCTCAGACATTCATTGCACATACACATATAACACATGGTCTTGAGCTCACTATGTAGTCCAGAATGGCTTTGAACTTGGGAACTTTCTGCATCAGCCCCACCCCCACCCCAAGTGCTGCTACCATGCCTTGGCTTCTACAGATATTTGTGAAGTGCTTGTATTTGTTAGACAATGGGTTTATTGCTGGGAGCTTTGATAATGGAGAGAAAGGCATGAGATGCAGAAAATGTGTAGTCCATTTGGTGGATAGGTAGAATTATATGAATAACTCATCTTAGAAATTTGATGACTTTATTTTCAGAAGCATGAAGAGAGCAGTGTATTTTTCTATGTACTTCTGACTGTTCCTATTTGCTTTTTTTGATTTCCCCTCAATGAATAAGCATCCTTATTCTAAGACCAAGCCATCCTTAAATTTTTTAAAGACACATCTAGAGTGCTGAGAATACAGGATTGTTAAACTATGTCCAATTTATGTAGTGCTGGGAACTGAATCCAGAACTATGTGCATGCTTGGCAAACCCTCTACCAACTTATCTATATCCTGATTTGCCCCCACCCTACCCCAAACCACCCTTATATACTAAATTCAATGCCATATATCTTCCCTTCTTACTCTCACACCGTTTATTTATCTTCTTGCTAATAAATAATTCCCATCAGCATAGAAACAAATGGAACTATCTTGCACCTTTAAAATGAGAATGGTTCCTAACCCCTTTAAGCCCTATTTAACTACCTACCCTTTTCTCTTATTGAGAGTTAATCTCCAGGAAAGAGTTGCCCCACTGCTTCAATTCCAGTGACACTTCCTCCTCTACATGTCCACAGAATCATTCTTCTGATGTCATTAGTGATCCTCATCTTGCCACATCCCAGAGTATCTCAACTTTGGCACTGTTGACATTTTGGGGCTTTGGAAAACCTTTGCTAAGGCAAGCTAACCCATGTCTTGTATGGTGTTATCTAAATCCCTAACTGGGTGCCACTCAACAGTGACAATTAGAAATAGCTTCAGGTATTGATGGATGTATCTGGGGTCTAATGACTCAGTATTGAGAATTGGCATTATCCTACAGTCAATGCTCAGGAGATACCTACTTTACTGCCTTTCATCGGCATGTACCACAGTCAATCAGTTACTATTCCTTTGTTGTGGTAGAACCCACATGAAGTTTATCTTTTTGAACCATTTGCCATCTTGCTATCTAGGGATGTTAAGCACACTATTAACTCCTCCCTAACAAACTCTTCATTCTCATAATTTCTAGTAGCAATGGTCTGGTTTTCCTGCTGTCTCATCAGATGCCCCTCCTCAGTGATTCTTGCTGGCTATGTTTAGTGTCCGAAGAAAAACCATTGAGCATCTCTGGGAATAAGTGCTCAAGCCTAATTTCTGTATCTATGTATTTCTTAGGTAATACCATGATCTAAATGACATTTAAATCAATAAATCTCAAAGTTCTGTCTTCAGCATGTCTTCTCAGAGTTTCAGTCATGTATGTCCAGTTGTCTATTCAACATCCCCACTTGTGCTTAAATAGACTAAGCATATTCACTCTGCCCAAGCTCTTGACATCCTGCCAGCCATAACTTCCAGTGCTTTCTAATGGTTCTCATTTTAATTAAATGCACCACCATTCTGTTATTCAGGAGAAAATATAGATGTAATCCTTAATTGTCTCCCCTCTCTAGTATCACTTATCCAACATAACCCAAATATCACTATTTGGTTTTACTTATGTTGCTTAACCAAATTAAGCCAGTCTATAGATACAGAAATCAAAATGGCCTCAACATGCCAAGTTATGCCTCCTCTGGCTCAGCTTCAGTACTCTGTACAGCATTGAGAATATCATATACAAGTATCCTTGTCGTATGATTGAGCATCATTTGGGTATATGCCCAAGAATGGTAATTCTGGGTCTTGAGGTAGATTGATTCCCAATTTTCTGAGAAACAGCCATACTGATTTCCATAGTGGCTGTACAAGTTTGCACTCCCACCAGCAGTGGAGGAGTGTTCCCCTCACTCCATATCCTCTCCAACATAGGCTGTTATCGGTGTTTTTGATCTTAGCCTTTCTAACAGCTATAAGATGGTATCTCAAAGTTGTTTTGATTTGTATTTTCCTGATGACCAAGGATGTTGAGCAATTCCTTAAATGTCTTTTGGCCATTTGAGATTCTTCTGTTGGGAATTCTCCGTTTCAATCTGTACCCCATATTTTAAAGTCTCCCAGAAATAGTGTAGAAGGTGCCTAAACTGGCCTTCCCCTTTAATAAGATTGGTGCCTACCCTCACTGTCATCATAGAACCTTCATCAAGTAACTGAGGGAAGCCGATGCAGAGACCCACATGCAAGCACCAGGCTGAGCTCCAGGAGTCCAGTCAAAGAGAGGGATGAGGAATTATATGAGCAAGGTTGGGGAGGTTAAAATCATGTCAGGGAGCCCACAGACACAGTGAATCCAAATTTGTGGGAGCTCCCAGACTCTAGACTGACAGCTGGGGGGCCTAGATGAGACTAAACCAGGTCCTCTGCATGTGGGTGACAGTTTTGTAGCCTGGTCTGTTTGTGGAACCCCTGGCGGTGGGACCAGGATCTATCCCTAGTGCATGAGCTGGCTTTCTGAAGCCCATCCCATATGGTGGGATGTCTTTCTCTGCCTTGGTGTGTGTTGTGTGTGTGTGTGTGTGTGTGTGTGTGTGTGTGTGTGTGTGTGTGTGTGTGTGTGGTAGGGAGACTTGGTCCCGCCTCAACTGAATGTGCCAGACTTTGTTGACTCCCCAAGGGAGGCCTTACCCTTTCTGAGGAGTGGATGGAGATGGGCTGGGTGATGTGGGGGCAGTGGAGGGAGGAGAAACTGTGGTTGGTATGTAAAATGAATAAGAAAATAAAATATAATATAAAAAAGAGACTAGTTAGAAGAGGGTATAGGATTCTGTGGAGCTGGAGTGACAGGTGGTTGTGAGCCAACCAATGTGCATGCTGGGAAGAGAACTCAGGTCCTCTTGCAAAAGCAGTGAGTGTTCCAACTGTTGCACCAACTCTCCAGCCCCTGTCCATACGACTTCCCCCCACAAATACTTAAAACCTGCTTGATATTTTAATGCACATTTATTTGTATATTGTCCAGTTTCCTAAGGAGTAATGTAAACTCCATTGGTGAAAATACCATGTTCACTGCAGAAGGAAGTAGCTACTTTCCATAGAGGGAAAGGAAGCAAACAATCACCATTACAACTGTTCTGTATGTTCCTTTAGCCAGGGCTGGGAATCATTGCTCTAAATAATGGTGTATACATAGATAACTAGGCCATAGACAAGCACTTTTTATTCTAATTTCTATTGTGATAAAATTCAGTATTTGTTGTTTGCAAAAAACCTGGTTCCAGTTACTGATATATATATATATATAATATATATATATATATATATATATATATTTAACATGGATAAATCTTTAAATAAAAAGGCAAAATCACCTAGTTCTCCACTGGAGCAAATAATTATCATAGGGAGAAACACAAAAGACAATTAAGCAATTTGTCTTCATTGATGTTGGTGGGGAGACAAGACATATTGCCTGTGCTTGAATTTATTATGATCGATTTACTTAAAAGAAGTTCTCTCACTAGGAAAAAAACCCATATGCATTATCAAAAGTTTCAGAGACTATAGTAATTGAAAAACATAAAAATGCTACTACTAATGCCACTTTTAAAAACTAAGCACAATATTTGTTTTAGTTTTTATGAGAGTCCTATGGGGAACAGGAGGATTAAAGATGAAATCTCACTAACAAATTATAAGCAATCTTTTCTAGCTATTTTGCTATTGCTTCTCACCATGATCAATACTGAGTCCCAGCAGAATGCCATATCTGCTAAAACAACTGGTGGGGTCCATGCTTCCCTAACTTGACCCTAAATAATGTAATTTGGTGTAATTCTATCACACAGGCTCAGCCCAGGGACTGATGGAGACCTTACACATGGCATACATAAGTGTTGACTGAATCACAGCCTGAATTATTGGCTGATGAAAGTTCATTGTTGTCAGAAATGATCCTGAAAAGTTCAAATGCAGGACTCAGTGTGTTATGTGGGAGTAGCTATGATTTTTGTTTAAAATAAGAGTGTGAGTTGTGTAATTGAGATGTCATGAAACAGGAAGAGCTGGCATTAATTCTATTGATGATGGCTTACACAGAAATCATAAAAGACATTATGAAGGAAGTGTGTGCTGAAGAATGAGTAAGTCCTTGACATGTGGATGGGTTCAGGGAATTTCAGGTGAAGGAACAAACTGAACCATTTCCAAGGCCTGTAAATGGAAGATATGCTTAAGAAATGCTGAGTAGTAGAATCAATTTCTTTTAAAAGATGGGCAGTGTAGTAGTGTACAAAGGGAGATACAGCAGGTCATCAGATTGGGACCAGCTGTGCTTTTCCATGGCCAGTGAACTCATTGAAAACAAATATCTATAAAATCCATGGAAATTGTGTCTCTGTGAGTTATTGCTGAGTCCTGGCCTAGGATAGGTGAAACTGACTGGCACAACACCTGTCGTGTAATAGGAACAGAACAGAGCAACACAAAGAACTATCCACTGGAGTGTACCAGGCTTTTTCTTTTAAGCCACTCACCAGGTTGCAAATCATGACAGAGACTTATTAGTTTTGAATGTTCAGCCTTGTTTGCTGGTTTCTGGCTATCTCTTTTAAATTAACCTGTTTCTGTTTATCTACCTTTTTCTTGGAGCTTTTTTCTTTTTCTTTCTGTATGTCTTACTTTCACTGCTTCTCTTGTTTGTCTGTCTGTCTGCCAGCAGCTGCCTGGGTTCTTGCTCCGGGCATCTCCCTTGTTCCCTTTTCCTCCTTGTTCTTCTCTCCCTAGAGCCTAGATTTCTCTTATTTATTTTCTCTGCCCACCAGCCCTGCCTATCCTTTCTCCTGCCTAGCTATTAACCATTCAGGTTTTTATTAGACCAATCTGGTGCTATAGGCAGGCAAGTTGAAACAAATGCAACACATCTTTGCACAGTTAAAGTAATATTCCACAGTATAAACAAATGTAACACATTTTTGCCTAGTTTAAAGTAATATTCCACACCACTGGAGGAAGCAACAAAATGTCAATGGTGACCCTATGATAACAGCCTCAATGAAATCCTGGAAAGGGGAGACTTAACCCCCAAATTTGGGTTAATCAATATTTTGGATGAATCTATACTTCTTTCTGCTTCTATTGAAATATTTTAAAAGTTGCATTTGAAAACTTTAACAGTTAACATAGTGTGTTTCATAAGATCATGTGAGCAAGCCAAGATTGAGGCAAAAAGAATTCAGTCACTACACATTCCAACTCAGGAGAAAGGAACATGAATTCTTAGAATGAGAAGGAAGAAAATTCCAGGAAAATGACTAGTCCACATGGAAAGTGATTGAAGGGCTCCATGAAAAATTCATTCAAGAGAAAAAATGGGGTCTGAAAGAGTACTCTAAAGCCATTCTCAGAAATTATGTAAAGGGGAAAACCAGTAATATAATCTACAGAGAATAGCATTTGCAGAGTAACATTTATAGAGAAATTCAAGCAAATTAAAAAATCAAACAAAGGTAATTATTACCTTTAGGTAAAACAAAAGTAAGGAAGGATTTATAATATTTTTATGCTGCAGTTATCAACTGAAGTTATCAAATTACATTTTCTTAGGCAAACTAATGGAAATGCCCAATACTGTTTTAACAAAAAAACTACACGTTAACAATATTTAGATATGACAGTGGGGAAGCAGAGGGAATAGAGATGATAAAGAACTCCATAATGACCTATAATTGTAGGAAGAAGATATCTACAATTGATAAAGCACAATGTCGTATATACATTATTTAGAAAAGAAAAATTACACATACATGTTCAAAGAAGCCACAGAAACAGTGTTAAATGGGGCTGCTAAGGTGGCTCAGAGGATAAACGAGCTTGCCACCAAGGCTGATGACCCAAAGAGGCATGTGCATACCCAACCCCACATACATGCACACAAAATAAATACAATTCAATCAATGTTTTGCAAGATTCTAAACAGTTTACTGCTTTAGAAACAAACAATGAAGGAGGAGGATGGGAAAGACATGAACCATTATTTTATTCTTATGTTTAATATAATATAGCTTTAAAAACTATACTAGTTTATATTACATTCATAAAAATCATTTTAAGTGAAATGTCTGAAAAGTATTCTGAAATTATTAAGAATAGATATATCCAAGGAGTGGGTTTGATGGAAAAGGGATCTTTCATATCTCATTTTAGATCTCCATGCTCCTTGTAAATTTTTAAAGTAGCCACTCAAAACTTATTATCACTGTGGTAGTAACAACAAAACTAAGAAAAATATTACTGCTGTTTGACTTTAGAAACAGGCAATCAGTACAAATAACTTGTAACTTCTTCAAAAATCAAGGTAAATTTGGACAGCAGAAATGGTTGAAAATCAATTAGTGGTATCATGTTAGAAGTAACACTGTTCACCGTCTCCAACCTTTTTGACACAGTGATGTGGGGCCGGGAGTTGAAATTTCTTCTTAAATTAAGATAGCTACCATTTTAAAGAATTTTATACATGCATATAATGTAATTTGATCACATCTATTCCCTTCCCCTACCTTTTAAGTGCTTCCTTATGTGTATAGGTATAGGCATGTCTACTGGAGCATGGGTAACTTCTCAGGGCCACGTACGTGAAGAAAACTGGCTCTCTCCCCCACCCATCCCAGCAGCCATCAATTGCCAATAACTCCTCAGCTGAGTGTGGGACTTCATTAGCCCTTCCCTTCTCCATGCTGGAATTCTGCCTGGACTGATCTGATGCAGGTTTGTACATAAGTCACAGCTGCTGTGAGTTCATGTGTGCACCACGCTACCCCTGCTTGTCCAGTAAATACTGTTTTGCTGCAGATGTTCTCTTCCTTTAACTCTTAATATTTTCCATTTCTTCTGCTATAATACCCGAAACTTGTTAGGAGAGGATATGATGTAGATGTCCTATATCAAACTGAACATTCCATGTCTCTTTTTTTCTGCATGATGACCAGTTGTGGGTCTCTATGTATGTTATCTAATTTTATCTCAACTTGCCATACGGTAGAGTTATCTGAGAGGAGGAGACCCCAACTGAGAAAATGATTCCATAGGATTGGGCTGTAGGGCAAGCCTGTAGACCATTTTTTTAATTGGTGATTGATGTGGGAGGGCCAGGCCTATTGTGGGCAGTGCCATCCCTGGGCTGGTGGTCCTGGGTTCTATAAGAAAGCAGAATGAGCAAGCTGTGAGGAGCAAGCCAGTAAGAAGCACCACATCATGACCTCTGCATCAGCTCCTGTCTCCAGATTCCTGATCTGTTTAGTTCCTGTTCTGACTCCCTTCAATGATGGACTACAATGTGGAAGTGCAAGCCAAATAAACACTTACCTGTGCTTCATTGCAGCAATAGAAACCCTAACTAAGATACTATATTAATCACCATCTACTGCAAAAAAAGAAGCTTCTTGGATGAACATTGGGAATGAAGTAATCTACAGGTAAGAATTTAGGGGGCAGTTTATTCCTCTGTCCATTTAGCAAAATAATAGTATTGAATTCTCTTCCAGGGCCCATGACCTAGCCAGGCATGTTGGTCCATTTAAAAATAACAGCAATGAATTCTGTCTTGTGCTTTAAATCCAATCAGAAAGTAGTTATTTACTGCAATACCATCTTTTTTGCCACTATTGCACCAGTAGACATGTCTTGCCAAGCCCGTTGTTATTGTAGTTCACTGGGTTCACAACTGGGTAATAACTGCTGCTAATTTTTAATCCCCATTAGCATTCATAGAACCCTTCAACACTATAAAAGCTAACGAGTAGAGCTGAAGCTTCCAGGTTAATAGAAGCTTGATTGCTCCGTGTTCTATGACTCAAATAAGTGGTATCTTCAGCAATAGGACCCTATCATCAATTTCTGGAGTGTAAACAAGAGCATTGGTAATGCTTGAGGTGGGACCCCCCCTGTACTGACTAGGAACTTGAAAAGAGGTATCCATTGCCTGGCAGTGGGCTTTTTATCTGATAGCCTGTGGTGTCCGGATGTAGTGCCCCCCATCACAGGGTAACTCCTTTTAAACTGCACATATCTATGCATATGTGTAAGTGTGTATTTTAGGAATCTTCTACAGTAGTAGGTTTCCATATGGCTTTTCCAAAGCTCCTTTAGTGTTTGTTAGTTATCATTCCCTATACTCCCTCCTCTACCCAGGCCTCCTCTATCCAGCCCTCCCATTTCTTATCCATTTTGACCTTTTCAGATCCATTATTCCCTTTTCCTCTGATGTACCACCTGTGTTCTAGTTTCCTTCCATTGAAATCTCCCTGCCTTCCATGGACACTCCAATTTAAAAACACTTATTTAAAGATTCAAAACCAGAATTTATATATAGATGATGTGGAATGTATTTCTGTGTATGTTCATCTTATTGATTGTTGAATAAAGTACTGTTTGGCCAATGAGGCAGCAAGTTAGACAGGGCTAGTAGTCAAGGAGGATTCTGGGAAATGTAGTGAAGAAGTGGTGATCCAGGCAGGAAGTGACATAGCAGGGAGACTCATATTTAAGCAAGGACAAGCAGGAAGTGGTTCCTTTCCCCTTTGCTCTTCTTCTTGCTCTCTGCTCAGAGCCATCATGTGATCCTGGGGATGAGGATGCCAGCGGAAGGTTCTGATAAGATAAGTCTTATAAAATATATAGATTCATGATAATTAAGACTGAGCTAGCAGGTGAGAAATCCCAGTCATTGGCCAAGCAGCATTTGTACCTAATATAAGTTTCTGTGTATTATTTTGGCCATCCACATGGTGGGCAGAACTCAAGTGGGTGGTAGAAAGATTTATTGTAACATATAGAACATACAGCATTTGTCATTTTGGGTCTGGGTTACCTCACTCAGAATGATTATTTCCAGTTCCATCCATTTACCTTTGAATTTATTATATTGTGTACTGCATTTCCTCCACTCATCAGTTAGTAAACATCTAGGCTTTTTCTAATCCCTGGGAATATCCATGAACATGGATGAGCAAGCATCTCTGTAGTAGGATACAGAGTCTCTTGGGAATATACTAGGAGTAGTATAGCTGAATAATATAGTAAATCTATTTCTGGCCTTTTGAGGAACCTCCATGTAGGGGATGCTGTAGCCAGCCCCTAAGCAGGTGTGGATACAGCATCCCCTACAATTCCCCTTTTAGTCTAAAAGAGGATTAAAACTTAACAGTGTAAAGTGTCCAAAATTGATTTCCATAGTGGCTGAACTGGTTTATATTCCTATAAATAGCAAATAAATATTCTTTCCTTACATCTTTGCCAACATTTGTCATTTTTGCGTTTTTATATTAGCCATTCTGACTGTGGTCAGATACCATCTCAATGTAGTTTCAATTTGTATTTCCCTGATGGCTAAGGATATTGGATACTTTAAAAAATATTTCTCAAACACTTGTGTTTCATCCTTTGAGAATTCTTTGCTTGTTTCCTTGATATTTAGTGTTTTAGTTTTTTCTTGTTGCTTGTTTTGTTTTGTTTTTTTATATTCTAAATATTAACCTTCTTCCATATATATGGCTATAAATTTTTTCCTCAATTTTGTATGCTTCCTCTTCACTCATATGATGATGCCCTTTGCTGTTCAGAAACTTTTTAGTTTCATGAGCCTCTATTTGTTAACTGTTCATTTTAATGCCTGTGTTACTGAAACCCTGTTCAGAAAGTCCTTCACTATTTGTGCAAGTTTAAGCATATCCTGTTTCTCTTCTATTTGATTTGGTGTTCCAGGTCTTATGTTGAAGTCTTTGATCCATTTGACATTGAGTTTTGTGCAAGGTGAGAGATATGGGTCTATTTAACTTCTACATATAGCTATCCAGCTCCTGATGAATCACACAAAATTATCAATACAATATTTGCAAACCAAACTAAAGAGCATATCATAAAGATTATCTACTACAATCAATTCAGCTTCATCCTAGAGATGCAGGGATGGTTCAATGTATGTAAATCAAATATAACACACTACATAAATGGGCTAAAGACCAAAAGACTACAACTATTTTAAGGAAGTCTTTCTAAACTTCAAAATTACCATCTGACTGGAGAAAGAACTCAAATCTAGGTGACTCATAATCCAGGAAAGTAGTGGGTATACTCTATCCTTTTCCTTTGTTTGTTGTAATTATTATCTAGCACTTGGATGTTTTTTTTCTTTTGGTGTGTGCTTGTAGTTATTCTTCAGGAGCTATCCACTTTGATTTTTGAGACAGGGTTTCTCACTTGGCTTAGAGCTCAAATGCAATGAATTGAATCAACTTTCAAATCATGTAACTTACTTTTAATTTTAATTAATATTTTAAAGTAGCACACAAATTAATGGACCTTTTCATTCATGATATATGTACCTTTGGCTGATTCCCTTCTCTCCCTCACTTCTGCTTTCATGTATTCCACTGCCTGTTCACCACAATTTATACTATTATTGCTGTGTCTATTCAGGAGAACAGAGACCTCAGGAAGGCAAGGAATGTATTTTGGGTTAGACATTTATGGGCAAGTTGAGTGTGCTATTGTAGTTCTGTGATCCTAGTACTTTAGAGGCTGAGGCAGGAGGATTATGGGAAAGCCTGGCTTATTCAGGAAGACTCAGTTATAAACAAAATTCATAAAAAGTACAGGTATAACTGGTCTGAGGAGGTGTCCAAGGGCTGTTCTGGAGCTGTCTGCCTTGATCCTGGTGTTGTCAGGGCCTGCCCTTGGATTTCCCATTATGAATGGGCATAGAGGTTACATGGCCACCTCTCATGTATAATGTGCCACTGGGCCTCTGGTAAGATACCCTGGTATGCAATGAGTCAATAAACTAAGGGGCACTGGATGACTATGTCAATGTCTTGCTTGGCTGTGGCTCCAGGATGCTACAGACACTTGAACCAAGAAATGGCACTGGATCTTGTCCAGCCTACCTGGTCCTCTGGAAAGTGTAGTCACAGCAGAGGTCAGGTGGGTGAGCCACCTTTTCTGGGAGCTGAGTGATAAGAACCAGAGAGTTGCTCCAGGATGATCATGAGTAATTGGGTGGTCTTTCCTCTATGGCACCTTCTTAAGTTGAGGCATGTTAGGATGAGAGGTATTGCCTGGTCTGAGACTGGTCTGTCCTTCTCAGGAGTTATGTTGCTTGGAGCACATTGTGGTGTGCCAGGATTATCAGAATAAATTAGGATCTGGGAGAGGAGTCTGCAGGTGGAAGTAGGGAATTAGAGGATTGGAGGAGTCTCAAAGAGAGCCTTGAGTGAGGGACACAGAAGCCAGCTGAAACATGTTGGTGAGATGATATAAAGTAGGTGGGAATGCCTTAACTTTATGTGTATTGTTAGGTTCCAGGCCTCATCCATCTTTGTCAAGGGGAGTGCTATCTTTCATGCAATGCCCAAATCAATTTTTAGGCATAATGTGCTAACCCCACTTGTCAGAGTTCTCTTTGGGGTACTATAAATAGATGCTAAGGATATTTGCTATAAGATAAAGAAACATGCTCTACCCTACCTCTCTCTGTTGAGGTGGGAGTGGAGGGAGAGAGCTGGAAAACATAAGCTTTCCTGCTTACACTTCCACAGAATGGCCCCTGCTGGTTACTTTTAACTGTCACCTTGGTGCAACCCTGTGTCACTTGGGAAGAGACTCTTAGTGAGGAATTATCTAGATCAGGGTGGCCTATGGACATGTCTGCACCGTGTTGTCTTGATTGTTAATTGACATGGGAAAACCCACCCTGAATGGCAGTATCTTTTCATGGGCTGGACCCTGTGAGAGAATAGAGAAAAAGGTAGCTGACAATGAAGCAGCAAGCAAATATGTGTTTATTCTCTTGACTGTGGCTGTGATGTGACTAACTGTGCTAACCTCCCTGCACCAATGGACTTGTTAGAATAGTATGCCAAGGAAACCCTTTCCTTTCCTCTCTCTACGTTGTTTTCTTGGTCAAGACCTTTTATCACAGCAAAGAAAGGAGAACAGGCCCCTGCCTAGAGCATCACTGGTTTTAGAAGGATGTCATCAATGGTGTTATTTGAGGACATCTGGGAAAGATTTCTTTCCTATTCAAAAACAGTACCTTCACTGGACACAGAAGTGCCATAAATGCTGCAATTTCTGTGAAGTATCTTGAAGATGTAAATGAAGTGTTCTTGTGTGTGGCAGGATGTTATGTATTAATCATTCAGTTTTCTTTAAATGTTTCATGTATCAAAGTCCTGAGTCACTCAGGCTTTAAGCTTGGTCCCAGATCTTTTCTCTTCTATCCACATTATCCCTTTAGACTCAAAATGAAGGACAGGCCTTGAGAAGTAAAGGGGGCCACTGTTATATTGTGAGAGTTGAAGTTGGTTCTGTGTACCAGCTGCTCAGGTGACACTGGGCAATACCCAAGAGACAAGATCTTGACAGTTTCCAAAAGCCCCAAATGTCAAAGACTCAGTCCCAGAGTGCTGCTGTTGACAAGTGGCAGAATCTGAGCGATAGGGACTAGTGAGAAGACTTTAGGCCTTTGAGGTTATATTCTTGGAGTGTACTGTGGGCCACTGGACTCCTTTTGCTTTTGGTTGTGAGGTGAGTGGTTTTCCTTCCCCCAATAATTCTACCATGTTGTGTTGCCTTACTATATGCCAAGGTCATATTTGGGAAAATAAAACTATAAACTGGAAAGATGTGAGCTGAAAGAAACCTTGTTCTTTTTTGTTTGTTTGTTTTTAAGACTGGGTTTCTCTGTGTTACAACATTGACTGTCCTGGAACTCAGACATCCACCTGCCTCTGCCTCCCAAGTACTGGGATTAAAAGTATGTGCCACCATGTCCAGCCCCAGAAACCTTGTTCTTAATGCATTGATTCTCTCATAGCTTTAATATAGTGATAGAAATGCCATAGTATGTAGAAGCTAAGGAAGGATGCTGCCTAGCATCCTACAAGGCACCAAATCTTCTCTGTTAAGAACTGTCAGTCTGAAAATGCCATGTCTACTGATGTTGGGAAATCTTGACTAGTGAACATTTCCTGTATCAGCTAAATATTTTTGCTACCATATGGCAGAAAACTCTTTAAAGAGTGGGTTTGACACAGGGTTTTATTTTTCTAATAACAAAAGTCCAGAAGAAGTTAGCCTACATCTGGTGTTTCTTTCAAGAAATTATTTCAAGATGTCTTCTAGCTTCCTACCCTCCATCTGTAATGACAGACTACTTCATGAATACAAGGTAGCTGCTATGCCCAAGAGTAATTAGGGAGAGCACAAGGAAAATGACATGAAGCAGAAGCCTGTCCCCCTTGTCAGAAAAACAATTCCCCAGAATCTCTACTTGGAAGCATTCTGTTGGTTTTCTTTGTTATTAGACAGAATAGAGTTTTGTGCAAGGGAGACTGTGAAAGTTAAAACATTAGCTAGGAATAGTGCTCCTGTAAGCACTGAGGCTCTAAGATGCTGTCCCTATTAACACTGATGCTCTAAGATTTTGTCCCTGTTAGCATTAAGGCTCTAGGATACTGTCCCTGTTAACATTGAGGCCTGAGGACACTGTCCCTGTTAACACTTAGGCTCTAGGAGCTGTCTGTTAACACTGAGGCTCTAGAATCTGTCACTGTTAATATTGAGGCTCTATGATCTGTCTGTTAATATTGAGGGTCTAGGAGCTGTTCCTGTTGATATTGAGGCTCTATGATCTGTCTGTTAACACTGAAGGTCTAGGAGCTGTCCCTGTTGATATTGAGGCTTTAGGATCTGTCTGTTAACACCAAGGCTGTAGGATCTTTCTGTTAACAATAAGGCTCTAAAAGATGTCCCTGTTAACACTGAGGCTCTAGGATCTGTCTGTTATCATTGAGGCTCTAGAATTTATTCCTGTTAACATCTAGGCCCTTAGATCTTTCCCTTTTAACACTGAGGCTCTAGGAGCTGCCTGTTAACATTGAGGCTCTAGGATATTGTCCCTGTTAACTGAGGTTCTAGGAATACTGTCCCTATAAATACTGAGAATCTATAAGGACAACAAAAGCATGTGCATATTTTAGTAGACAACTGGAAGTTTCTGTCTTACCTAGACACTTTGAAATTAATTTTAGAAGGCTAAAGAATCCTCATTTCTTTCAATAGTGGGATATTATGTATTACTTAAGATGAGTGTTAATTTTTAAAATGAGGCAGGGGAATGGCTCATTGTATAAGAACCCATGTAAAAACAAAACAAAGAAACAGGAGTGGTTATACATGTGCCTGTAACCCCAGCACTAGCAAAACAATAGATGCAGAGACAGGAGGATTGTTGGAGCTTGTTGGCTCCCAGGAGTCAGTGAGAGACCAGTTTCAAAGGGTAAGGTAAAGAGTAATAGATCAGAACAACTGCGGTACTCCTCTGACCTCTGCATATGCAGAGAGGTGCATCCATGTAGGCTCATCCTTCATATACATATATGCAAATGCACATGATAGTATGAGTAGAGTGAACTATGATAGT
The DNA here is from genome assembly GCF_003668045.3 of Cricetulus griseus. Taxonomy (NCBI): domain Eukaryota; kingdom Metazoa; phylum Chordata; class Mammalia; order Rodentia; family Cricetidae; genus Cricetulus; species Cricetulus griseus. Next base: position 98,244,296 of record NC_048604.1, read on the forward strand.
GCACAACAGAGAGGCTGAGAAGTTGACCTCCAAGTTTGGGTCATGTACTTGAGGTAGAAAGTAAACCTTCAAACCTTCAAGGCACAATAGTTTATATCACCAAAGTTAGCTTTCTTTGGCTTGAGTCACTGTGGATTCTGCTCCATTCTGTGTTTGTCATGGAACTCAGACTGAAGGAGAAGTCAATGGTTGCAAAATGACTCTTGACCATTGGATATGACCATGGATAGAAACAACAACAAAACACCCCCTCAAACCAGAAACAAACAAACAAAAAAATGTTACAACACACGATTTTCTTTTCAAAGATTCAGTTTGGATGTGATTTGTGCATTTTCCATGCACATTGTGTTGGCAGATGCAAGCCTTATGGCTTCCCTGATGTTCACTAGAGTGAGGATTTACAAGCCTTCCCCTGGGAGAAGGGGAAATCATACACAGTGTCCACAGCTAGTTTCTTCCTTGTGTATAACACTTTATCATGAATTTCCTTCAGGCCGTTCCTCAAATTTCTCCTCTTTCAATAAAAATATTGGCTATGAGGATGGAGCAAGTAAACCAAAAACACATCCAGGAAAAAGACAACCACAACATGCCGCTTTAGTCACTCATCCAGCAGTTCTTCTTTGTTTGCCTTCTGTGTGCTAGGCTTTGTATGAGCTACAGAAACTCTGGCTATAGACACCATCAAAGAAGCAAGTAGAACAGTGGTTCTCAAACCATGGGTCATGGCCCCTTTGGATGTTGCATAGCAGATATCCTGCATATCAGATGTTTACATTAAGATTCATAACAGTAGCAAAATTACAGTTATGAAGTGGCATCAAAAGAATTTTACACTGGGAGTCACCAAAATATGAGGAACTGTATTAAAGCATCACAGTGTTAGGAAGGTTGAGAACTACTGCTCTAGAATCTAGTGTGAATAAGTAACATCCTAGAAAAATGCATGAGTCTAGAAGAGGAACTCAGGCTGGAAGGATGGAAATATTCCTAGGAGAGATGACACTTGAAAAGAGATACAGATTATCTAGAGGAGCAAGAAAAGACAGGAAACAGCAAGGTGTAATTAAGGGTGACCTGTTAAGAGTCTTCATGGTGGATAAGAAAAAAAAGACTAGTGTTAAGAAGACTGCTGCTCAGTGCTGTTCACTGGGATGGGACAAAATAAAGATAGAGGTTTCAAAAAGGAAACCAAGCATTTGTGTATGGTGTATTCATTGCAGATGATTAAAGAGTCTACATTTTATAATTACAGCTCCCAAGTGACTTTACCAATATTTCTATATACAAAAATCAGTATAGAAAGCTGAATTTTCTATGCTTTGGTATCAAACTCATAGAATTTTTTAAAGGTTTGTTTTACATCCTTTATTAGTTACTTTTTTGTTGCTGTCATAAAGTATCTAAACTAAGGGGGCTTACAGAAGGAAGAGTCTACTTGGGTTTACAGTTCCAGAGGAAGAACCCATCATGCTGGGGAAGCACTGCAGCATAGAGCCAGAGAAGGAAGCTGAGAGCAAATGGTACTGTTCCTTACATTGTTTTCAAGTGGTCTCTCTGATAGCAGGGCACAAACATCAGGTACTTAGGCAGAAATCTAACCAGAGATGCTGAAGAACTATAAAGGAACAAATATATACAACCCGTAGCAACATTAAGGGAGACTTCGGTGTACAAATGGAAGAGTCAATGTCATCATGTCATTTCTTCTCAAGTCAACATAGACATTCAGTGTGATCCCAGTGCCCTGGGATTATTTTCAACTTGATACAACTGAGAGTCACCTGGGAAGAGAGAGTCTTAGTTGAGGAATTGTCTAGATCACATTGGTCTGTGGGCATGTCTTTAGATCATTTGCCGATTGATGTAGGAGGGCCCAGTCTACTGTGGGTTGTTCCAATCCCTGGCAGGTGGACCTGTGTTATATAAGTTTTTTTTTTTTTTATCACAGCAACCAAATGAAAATAGAACAACAAAAATGAGTAGATAAGCACTCTTGAAAGATACCATAGTAGGATAAAATTTGCTACTAAGTCAATGGTCATTAGTTGAAAATACCACTATGAAACCAAATGAACTGAGGTTAGTCACAAAACAACAACAAAGTGATCATAGGAAGGAAGTTGCTGATGGAGACAGAAAGGCTGTTGCATGGATTCTCTTGTGGAGACCTGAATAAATATATGTTTGCCTCAGACAGGGCACAGATAATGGGGCAGTGAAATGAATCCACCTAAGTCTAGCTTGGTGAATCAGTGACTGTTTGGAAGCATGGGTGAAAGGGTACTCATAGGTGAGGGGTTACTCAAGGGAACATGTGTGAGGGGGCATTTAAAGAATAAAGGGCTACTTTTAGGAGCATGGATGAGGGTTACAGGAACATGGGTGAGTGGTTGTTTACAGGATCATGGGTAAGGGTTACTCACAGGAGCACCAGTGAGGGCTTACTCATGGGTCACAGTCACAGGAACACAGACAAGGAAGTTAGTCTTCACAAGAGTGAGGTAGACACATAGCTGAAATTTGATCCCCAGCATGGGTCATAAGTGATGTCACTGAATAGTTGAACTTCCCTCCCTAACTCGAAGGTACCTCCATTATCCTTTCTACTGCATCAATGTTTTTTTTTTTTTTTTTTTTTTTTTTTTTTTTTTTTTGGTGGTGGTGTGGATTTTTTTTTTTTTTTTGCTAATACAGCCTGGAGGATGAGACTTGTGAGTTTTAATATTATGAGTTTGTGAACCTCCTTCCTTTCTACAGGATGGAATAACTGTTCACTAGAGACAAACATGGGGTTAACATTCTTTGAGAAAATGGATATGTATGTGATCTAGCATGTGAACATGGAATTGTGCTAAAAGAGACGTATTTCTTCTGACACTTTAAGAGACCTCGAGTGGTGGTGTTGAAGTAGGAGGCTGGTGTGAATTAAAAGTTGATGAGATTCTCACTTGCTGCTCTCTATGTGGTCAATGAAGAAGTAGAAGGAACAACTGATAACTAGTAAGAAGGTTAATAGAAAAAATAATGTATTATACCTTGGGTAAAGACCCTAGAATGTTCTTCAGAAACTGAGGTCAAAAGAAGTTCCCTAACCAAAAAAAAAACCATTTTCTGAGCACCAGAGAGTACCACTGCATTTGAAGGTGTTGATTTGTAGTCTGGCACTTCTGTTTGAAGATTAGTATCTACCTAATAATAAGCATGAATACAAGAGTAGGACTATGGCATGGCAACTACTATTCTTTATGTTCTTATTTGTTTAAGATGGGGTATTTTTTAAATGAACATTTCTTTAATTTCCTTTACATTTTATTATTTTATGTGTATGGGTGTTTTGCCTGCATGCATGTCTGTGTATCATGCATATGCAGTGTCTGTGAAGGCTAGAAGAGTATGTGGGATCTCCTGGAACTGAAGTTACAGGTGAGTGTGAGCCACCATATGATTGCTGAGACTTGAACCCTGTCCTCTGGAAGAGGAGCTCTTAGCAAGCTGAGCCATCTCTCCTGTTCCCTTAAGATGGGGTCTTGCTGTTTCATACACACTAGCCTCAAACTCTTAGGCCCAAACAATCCTCTCCATTTAGTCTTCTGTGTTGTAGGGACTATAGGTAGATGCTACCGTGACTGGCTTCCATTCATAGTATTATATCAACCCTCACAAGAGTCCATTAGGTACGTCTTATCATTTTACCAGAACAAAGAAGAGTGATACCCAAAGTCACAGAGCTAGTAAATAGTGGAACTGGAATTCCATCCTAGGCAGACTAGATCCACAGCCCACATCCCTAAACACTCTGCTGAGCTGTATAAAAGAGTATGCAGGATTGTAATTTAGAATTTTGTTTGAGGAATCCACTCTTTGGTGAACACTATAGTGTTAATGAATAACACTGATTCATTGAATGAATGATTGATTTCTTTCTTTCCTTCCTCCCTTCTGCCCTCCCTCCCTCTATTCCTTCTTTTCTTTCTTCCCTTCTATATTGGTAAGAGACATGAGAGAAAGGGAGGTTTTATGATTTTTTCTTGCGTACGTATTCATTCAGGTTGAGATCATGAGATCAATTAATTAAAAATTGAATACCCCACTAGAGAACAGTGTTTTGATGCTCATGATCAAAAGATTTGTTCCTCTCTGTTTAACCTTGACCAGGACAACAACTTTAGAATTGAAGCTCTAAGCTCTCTATGTGTTCATCCATGTGTCAAAGACCCAGTGAAGTCTAACTCCTGTGAGCATGAGATGATTTCCTTCCTCTGGAGGGTATTAAGTAATGCGATTACAAAGTATCTCAAAGTAAAGGGATGTCCTGAGCACCCTCAGTTTTCAGTCTTTTCCTGGCTTCTACATATAATTAGGAACACACAGAAATAAAGTATCTCTGAATTTCAAAATTTAAAGAAATTATTATGCTTTAATGATGAGTTTTCAGAAAAACAAATAAAATACATTAAAATCCAAGTCCACATAACTTAGATATGATTTTCCCTCAATATATTTATAGGTCCAATAAACAAAATACCACTTCTGTTTAATGCTATGAAAAATATAAATTTGTTCTAATTAAATTGCCCTTATTCTAAAAGATACCCTTTTATTTCAGCATTAGCTATGTTTTCTAATAGGCCAGCTTGCAGATCATTGTTTTAAATCCTAAGGCAGCATAAAATTAGGAGATTATAGCTCTCTGAGTTGAGGAATGAATCACCATGTTGTCTCTGGGTCACATAAAGGCCTTACACAGTCCAACATGGATAAACTTCTGCTAGCTTTATATGCCATGAAGATGCTGTGTCTTTGGGCCACCTCAATGTCTGTTTCTCTTTTGGCACTTTGGGAAGGAATGAGGGTGGTATACTGCTACAGAAAGAGGGATTAGGAGATGGTCTAAAATGCTCAAGTAGAAGCTTTCAGTTATCTACTCCAAGGCTGCCCTTGCCATTTCTTATGAAATCGAAGTCAGTAACTTAGTGCGTGTAGTTGGGACTGTCCTGTGAGATGTGGTTATGGTAAACCACAATTGTACATGTGCCTTTCTTTCCAAAACAGTTACTTTTGCCTTAATTCAGCAGCATTCAATGGTTGTTGCTTCTTCCTCCTCCTTTTAGTGCTTGAGCCCTTTTATATTCTTGGAGTTTACTGAGGACCTGATGAATTTTGTGCATGTGAATTAACTCTAAATACTACATTGGAAATGAAAATGGAGGCACTGAGGATTCAGCTCACCAGGTTGCTTAGTATGCCTGAGGCCCTGGATTTGGTCCCCACCCAGTAAAAGTAAAAGGAAATGCAAACTGATACAACTAAACACACTAAGGACAGAAATCATGACCATATCCCAGCCCATCTTTTAATGTAATTAAAAGATGGCATGGTGGCATAGTACTTGTAATCCTAGTGCTTGGGCAGTTTAGGACCATGTGGATCCCTGGAGATTGCTCACTGGCCTGCCAGTCTAGACTATTAGTGAGCTTCAGGCTACTGAGAGACCCTGATCCAAAAACATGGTGAGCGATTCCTGAGGAACAGCACTCGAGGTTGATCTCTTGGCCTCTGTATATGTACATAGACATAAACACATCCTCTTTCCCCACCCTCTCTCTCATAGGGTTATGAACCCTATACACACATAAACAAAGAAAGTGTAGTCAAATAAGAGAAATCCAGCCTCTCCTGTGTTAAATTTGTAGAGTGTAGATTTGTAGGCAGACATCATTAATAACAAAGATTTTGGAACTGTGTGTGTTGTAAGACATTCTCAGGGATTTATCATAGTTGTGACATATTGTTTGTCACAATCCTCATGGCACATTGCCTGATATTATCACTATATTCTTAGTGCAGTTTTAGAATAATCTTGGTACATTTATTTCACTTAGTATGTATCAATAGCAAGGGATGAATATGTTCAACATTTACTATATGCATGTATGAAATTCTCAAAACATTATACTAAAAATGAGCTGAATGGTGGTGGAGACAGGTGGATCACTGGGACTTGCTAGTGGCACCTTCAGGTTCAGTGAGAGACCCTTTCTCAAGGGACTAAGTCAGACAGACATGGGACCATCATTCTCTGACTTCTGTAGGCATGTGTATGTGTATGCAGATACACACACACACATAAAGAAAAAATGAATAGATGAATTGATGAGAGAAATTTTATCATGTTTCTTGTTTGAATATAATTGAAAATATTTAGAATAAAATAACTTTAATGCCACTTTTTCATACATTATATACCTTCCACATGTATGTCTGTCTTTCTCAGTTTCATCTATGTAGCACAGGCTTGTCTTAAACTTGTGGTCCTTCTGCCTCACTCTCCCAGGGGCTGGGAGGACATCCATGTACTGCTGTACCAAGACTTTCTACTTAAGCTCTTCATACAAAGCAGCTTTACAAAGATATAATTTATATGCCATTTAAGCCACCCATTTAAAGCTTATAATTCAATGAGGGTTTGTATATTAAAAGTGAATATGATTACACCTCAGTTGCAGCCAATTTTGGAACATCCTATCACTGGGAAAACACCCCTGTAGTCATCGGCAGTCTCTCTTTATTCCCTCTGAACTGAGAGTATTCAGTTAATGTAAATAAGTCATCCACTCGCAGTCCACATGGATGTGCCTTTTTGGATGTTGCATATGAATGAGTTAATGAAACTTCTGACACAAAACATGCCATGTCATTAGCTAATGTCATGTTTTCAGGGTTCATGCATGTTGTACATGTACTCTTATTTCACTTTTTAAATTGCTGAGTAATATTTCATTGCACCAGTTTGCCATATCTCACAGCTTTATCAAGTAACAGACATTGTCATGTCCACACTATTGCAGGTCACCCCTGATGCTCGTTATCTTTCCTTCTCCAGCATTGTCCCACTGAGCTTTAAAAGTCCATTTCCTTTTTCTTCTTGGCAGCATAGTTATTTCCATAGTTTCATTAAGACTTTGCCTATCTTTAGAGATCTACAACTGCCCAAAATTCAGAGAATATGGGACTCTCAGGTGCTCAACCCCAACTAATGATATATCTGCCATGAAACACCAACACCTAAGGCTCAGGGAAATTATGTGAAGAAGGGATGGGAAAATTATACAAATTAGATTCCCCAAAAGTGTCTACTAGGCATGATGGGGAAAATGTACCCATGAAATTGCAACAGTATGGTTTCCTAAACCATAATGACAACACAGTTGACATGCCGATATGGACAAGGTATGCTCCCATCCCTAGATGAAGAGTATAGGTGGTCATTGCCAATTCCAGGTAGCCATCCCTGGACACATGTACATGTGAGAAAAACTGGAGTCAGGAGTTTGTATGTGCATTTACACAGATGCACATATGTACACATGTAACAATAGTAATTAAAGAAGAGACCATGAATTTGGAAAGCATGGCATGGGAATAGTTTGAAGGGGAAGGAGATGTGAGGGTGATGGAGGTATAGTTCTCATGTATATGAGAATTTGTCTTTCTTTAATAATGGTAATATACTTAGAAGCAGCAGTTATATCACGAAGATCTTGCCTGGGCTGTTCTATTTGAACACTATGTTTATTAAATCAGGTGTGACCCAACACACTCACAGAACTCAGATTGACTTTACTTCTAAACCTAAGGTCCCACAAGTCCTTCTGAGAGACTTCAAATGGTGCTAAGGGGGAATCTCAGCATAGCAAAGACCTTGGTACATTTGAGGGGAGGCACTCTGAGGAGATATATAGAAAGTGTAAGTGAAATTTGGTATAGTATTTCTGAAGCTTGGTTTCCCTAACCTCAAAATAATGGCATAGAAGCTTTGAAACCTGAGTTTTCTTATGTGAACTTCAACCATTTCAAATGTCCCTAGGTGGTTAAAAAAATACTTGCTGTACCCATGTACATAATTAGGCCAAAGCTAATGAGGCCGGCCTTATTTTGTAATCATGAATATCCTTAGAGATGATGCTGATCTCTAAGAGATAGTAAAATAGAGTAAAAATAAATACAAATGTAAGACTTTGATATGTACAAAAAAAATTACTGACTATTCACTCAGTATGGCAATGGGTGGGTCTCTCAGGGTTATCAGTAAGGAGAAAAACCTTTGCATTTCCCTAGCATGCTCTGTGATCCTGAAGAGACAGAAGTTAATTAGTAGAAAACTGATATCATGTCTTTCTTGCCTAAAGAAGTACAAGCCAGTTGTGTTTGCTGCAATGCAATTTGTTATTGCCAAACATCTAGGCTGTTTTTTGAAAACACATTTCACTGTCACTGTATATAAATTTATGGTTCCTTGCTTTCTCCTGTGGACTCATCATGATATCCTCCCTGGTTTCCAGTTTATTGATGAGTGAAAGAAAACATATTTAATGATTTACTTTCTAAAATATTATCTCTTAACCTCCTGTGAGAAGTCACAATTATTTCTACCCACACATGTGAGACAACAGCCCGGTACTCTAGTTCATCTCTTTATCCATACATCCTTACTTTTTACTTAATGGTCAGCTCTGCCATAGCATTTAGGCTGTTGTTGGGGTATTGACAGAACTCATTTCTTCTTTGAGTATTTCTAAGGAAAGGATAAAAGCAGAGGATACATCAAAAGGAAGAAGGAACCCTTTACTGGAATAGTTTACCCTAAAAAAGCCAACTAGAATAAAACTCTTGGCAAGAGTATCAACAGATTTGATGTCAAGAGATCTGTGTTATAGAGCCATATGTCTGATCACCTGAGTAGCTTTCCTAACCTTTCTAGACTCCACAAAGAAGACTATCTTCTAGGGTTGTTACCAAGATAAGATGAAACTTACCTATCTTGAAGGTGACACAGCACAGTGATTAACAAAGTGTCATAGGGATAAAAAGGGTCTTCTTGGATTCCTCACCCACCAAAAGGGTCCCACCAGCACTCTTCCGGCAAAAGAAGCTATCAAGAGAAAAATACAAGTTTATTCGACAACATTTAGAATGATCCAGGAACCTTCAGAAATGAAGACCAGAAGACCCAGGGACTACTGTGTTTTTATGCTGAGTTTCATGACAAAAGTGGATAGTTGAGAAGAATCCAATTGAATAGAAAGAGTATGACTTAAAGCAAATAAACTGGTGGGGTAGAGGTAGAGATAGAGAACACAGCAAGGCTTATTTGCTCAGGTTCTTTTTGGTCTTTCTGTGTAGTATTTCTTCCCCTGAGTACAGGGTAGGACTATTCTGAGATGAGCATTCTAGAAATTGTTTTAAGGAGGGATAGGATAGAGAATAATCCTTACCAGATTATGGCTTGCTTTGTGGGAGAAGATGTAAGAAATAAAAGTATCTTGAGTCAGCTTAGGTCCAATTATCACTGGACCCCTATAAAGGAGCATGCTAAGGTAGTATCCCTACCCAAACTCTTCTAGTCTATTTTGCCTTCCCCCAAACAAGATAATTAGAATAGAAAATTACTAACAGTCAAGCTTGCCTAACAACCTGCAGATTTGACAAGGTCTAGGGCTTGATAAGCTTTAAAATAAACAAGATGTAAAATGTAGAGATGACCCCATTCATGGTTTTTGAAAAACAGACAAATATAAACAGCAGAGTAGAAGATAAGACTTAGATGATGTGTAAGATTATCTACTCTGGATCACTTACTGTGATAAAACATCATGACCATATGCAACTTGGGGAGGAAAGAATTTATTTCATCTTGTGCTTCCAGGTAATAGTCCATCATCATGGAAGTCAAGGCAGGAACCTGGAGGCAGAAACTGATACAGAAGCCATTGAAGAATGCTGCTTACTAGATTGCTCTTCATGGCTTGCTTAGCACAGGTGTGGGACTGCCCACAGAGAACTAGGCACTTCCACATCCAATCACTAATTTTAAAATGCACTACAGGAATGGGTCAATCTGGTGGGGAAAGTTTCTCAATTGAAGTTCTCTCTTTCCAGATGGCTTAAGCTTGTGTCATGTTGACATAAAACTAGCTAGCTCACTCTGCCAATGAGAAAATGGAAGAAGGGAGCTGTGTTAGGATGAGAAAAACTGCTCTCTGTGCTCAGTCAGCAGGCCTGCCATGCTAGAAGAGCACCTGGCTATGCAAAGTTGTGAAATAAACTGCCTCAGTTTTCCATATTGTATAGGTATGTCTCTAGCCCTCTTACTGTGAAATGAGGATCCACATTTCTCACAGAAGAGTTCTAGTTCCTATGAAATGCTCTGGGTGAGAGAGAAGACAGAAGAGGATGGCATAAGCAAGACCTTGCTTCTGAGGCCTTCCCAAAGGAGACTTCCTTTTAACTATAAAAGCTTGGTCTTTAGGCTTGTCACACTAGCTCTTATAACTTAATTTAACCTGTTTATATTAATCTTTTACCTTGATGCTTTTAATCTTTCTTTTATTCTGTATTTCCTGCTTCCTCTGTGTCTGGCTGGCTGGCTTGCTGGCCCTTGGATTTTCCCTAGCCCATGTATCTCTCAAGCCTGTACATTCCTTTTACTTATGCTCTCTGCCGAGAAGTCCCACTTCTAACTCCTGCCTAGCTATTGGCCATTTAGCTTTTTATTAGACCAATCAGGTACCTTAGGTAGGCAAGGTAAACAAATGCAACATATCTTTACATAGTTAAACTAATATTCCACAACACCCCAGTGCAAAGTAGTAAGCAGGTCAAGATGCCATTGAGAATGTGTACTATGTAGCTGTCAACCCTTCTCCTCCTCCTCTGTCCTTCCTGGCTCCATCTCATCCTCTGACAGGATCCATACCACTCAAACTGTAATGTGAACTTGGGAATCTTGCCTAGTATGCATTTCTAACCTCCTCTTTCAAATACTCTTCGTGGTGGTCTGGACAGTGTACAGATAGATATCTGTGTTTTCAATAGGCATGCCAGGGAGTTCTGATGGAACTAATCTTTAGCTTATGCTGAGGAAGAGTCTATAAGACATTTAAAAATTATCTTCAGTGATGAAACCCATCGTTTTGTACAAAGAATATACACTAATAAAATCATTGTCAGCTATGAGCATCTTTATATTGTCTTTCACCTCGAATTTTCTTAGCAAGAATACCAATTTGCCCAACCTCCTAAAGTGGAGATAGAATCCAGAGAGCAAAGGTGGGAAATTGTAGTAAAAAGAATTGGATGGGGTGCTGCATAAAGTTAAAAGTAAGCATGAAACACTGAATTAGATTAAACACATATACATTTAAGTGGTGGCCCCATACTAACATATTCCTTAGAATGGGAAAGAAACGTGAACGCACATACCTGATCCCAAAGTGAGCAATGCTAAGTTGGTTCCTCAAAGTGTGGTGCCACGAATGGCAGCAACAGTTATTGCCTGGGAACTCATTAGAAATGCAGACTTTGAGGCTGCACTTCAAGTTCACCAACCCAGAGCTGCATTTTAACAAGATGTGTAGGTGACTCAGATGCACTTTAAAGGTTGAGCAGCAGTGATATAGAACACAGGCCAACATACATAAATCAGTGAGACAACAATTAAGTATGGGCTGTGTGATGCGTATTGATGAATGGCTCTCAGCTGATGGATGCTAGGCCAGTCACATTAAAATTGCATGAGAAGCTTAAAATGCAGCCCCAGACCTAGAAATTCTGAATTTCAAGTGGAGCCTAGGGAAAATGATTTGAAAGGAACCTCCTAGGTAATGTAATTACAGTTCACAGCCAAGTTTGGGAGCAGGGTATGAGAAGTGAGAGTTCTAGCCAGGGACAGGATGGAACAGAGGAGTGGACTTTGAACTGAGCCTTTGAAGAGAAACGTTAAACTTTTTGGGGTTGGGGAGAATACAAGATGGTGTTATTGAAACTTCCTTCCTCCAGAAGCAAAAACTTGAACTGAAGGAACTATTATTCCCTAGGGAGTTTCTGCTGGCTATGATGAGCTCATAGTGTCTTGGGGGCCAATGTCATAATTTGATTCATGTTTAGAAACAATTTACATGGCTAGTACATTTCTCTCCTCAGTTCCCACTTGGGACTAATACATATGGTCTTTTGTCACATATAAAAACAATTCTGGACTCTTGCTATACATCAAGCAGAAATAAATAATCTAAGCTTGGAATGATTTCAGGAAAAATGAAAATGATTTCTGTGTATTGGCACAATTCTTGACTGGGTTCATTACAATGAAATGGGTAATAGGGGTGATTATAATTTGAAATTGTGAAATATTGTACAAATGCCAGGTCATGGTGTAGATCCTCAGTCCCCTCCATAGTTTATATTTCTCCTGCCTCTCTCATCCTTCCCCCTTTAATCTAACTGTAAGAACAACGTTGACATTCACCATGGATCTTCTTAACCCTTAATCAGATTCAATATTCCCCTTTCAAAGTTTCCTTCTGGTTAACTCTATTGTGACTACATATGCAATGTTACACTTGATAGTATCATATTACCAGTTATCTGTTTTTATGGGGGCTTTCTCTAGTAGAGAGAGCTCTTTGTGGGCAAGCATTGATTTCTTATTCAAATTTGTATAACTAGTGATGAAATTTCACATCCCATATACCAGTGTAGTGGGGCCAAAATAGTTTTCTTCTCTACCCTTCCGAGTTCTCAGTTGAGACATATGTAAAAAGAAATGCAATTAGCAAGAGAAAATCAAGCAGCAGTTTACCATCATGTATGCCTCATGCACGTGGGTGATCTAGGGAAAATGAGTATCCAAAAAGTAGCATTGAGTTATAGCTTAAATACCATCTTTATTCAATACAAAGAAGTGTTGAGTACACCAGTATTGGAGAGGGGACTAGGGAAAACAATGCTGAGCAAGGTTTGTTATAGAGAAAGTCAATATAAAGTCATAAATGGAACTTGAAACCCTCAGAAATAACTTAGGGAGGGAAGGTGGTAGAAAGAGGGAGGGGAGGGAAGGAAGGAAGAAGGAAACAGAGGAGGAAGGAAAGGGACAAAGAGATGAAGAAAGAAAGAGATAGAAATAGAAGGTGGGTTATGGGATGGTAAGCTTGGTATTATATCTCATTGGTTATGGCTTCGGTCCGCTGCATGGGAGAAACATTCCTTGGGATGCTCTTGACAGAGTTGGGCCCCAGTCATAGGAACACTGAGGCTATTGAGCACAAGGAAGCCAGGATTTCTAGAATCTACATGTTGTCAAGGTGGCACACAGCCTGCAATGCCTGGTGTCTATGTTGGGGAGACTAGAAGAAATGACTACTGGGTACAACTTAGCAACCAGCTAGAGGCCTAGAGGTTTCCAGTGTATATGTTAGTAGGGCCATGCCATGAAGGTCACTGACCTGGACAGTCTGTGTGATGGGATCACTAGTGATAACACATTCTCAGCACACAGAAGGATCTAGGGTACAACTAGATGCCCCTATATACATGAAGCATGCAGCAGAAAAAAAGAAGCCAACTAGAACTGGTTCCATATCCCTCTGCTGGCAAGGTGTACCTGCCCATGGTATGGGTGCAAGAGAAGTCAGTCTATTACTGCAGTATGAATGTATCAGTACTTCAGGGGGACTGTGAGCAATGCCTTGGTAATGGGCTTGAATTTCAATTTCCAATCAATGCCGTTGAGCTGCTACTCTCTTAGGGAACTCATGACCCCTAAAGCCATTGCCTCCTCAGACTGAATCCCACAGTGTGGAGTAGTTACAAACCTTGTGTGACCCAGCAGAGGTCATTGAAGTGACAGCCAACTTATAAACTCCTGAGTTGAAACCAATTTTTCTTGTAGTAAATCATTGTGACTCTTGAAGCTATTTATCATATGGGAAAGAATGACGACTACATCCTGTTTTCCTCTGTATCCCCTGTGCCTGTGTCTAAATCATAAAAGAAGCACGATACATCTTTTTAATTGAATCACTATTCAAACGTTGGGCCCATTTTCTGATTTGCCTGAAGGTTTAGGGCACACAATGGGCTACAGACTGAGTCACCGTTTCAGGTACACGGCAGAGAAAGAATAACAGCATGGAAAAACGGAAGGGGTTTCAAGTCTACTTAAAAACAAAAACAATAAAAAAATCCAAAACCACTTTAATGAAAGCCAAACTGAGGTATTGCTTTGGTAGCTTTTTGAATTGCATAGCTCCTTCCAAGTGGATGCAGCCAGGTCATTAGGTCTGGCTTCATCATCTAAATTGGTACCTTTTTACTGTAGCTTTGGGGGAGCAAGGTGAAAAGCAATCAGAAGGCAATTGCTTTGCATGTGTGCTCTGCTACTGCTCAGAGGACAAAGTTACAAGTGAGGAGAGAAAACAGATAATCCGAACATGGCCTTTACTTGTATAGCTGCGAGTGGCACAGGTTAATTTCATGTTCCGGTCTTTTTCTCTAGCTTAGGGTCAGAACACAATCTCACACCTTCATATATAAGGAACAGTGAAGAACTAATTATTATGCCTATAGATGCCACTTTCGCTATGCTAAGACCCATTAACTGCCATTAATACAGATTCTTTGGTGAATTGAAATTCTTTTGGTTTGGGGGGGTGTTGGGTGCGGGAAGCTATGAATTCCTTTCAAGAACACTGGCTGGAAACCTTCGCATGTTATTTTGTGTGATTGCTGCTTTGATCCCAACTGCTGGCCATTGCCATCAAGGCACTTGAGAGCTAGGCCTTGATTTTTATGTGCACAGAGTAGAGCTGTCCTTTAATTTAAGACAGGATTTGTGCCTGGAGAGCTTGTTAGCGGCCCCACACTTCAAACAAGTGGCTCTGTGTCCACTGTTGCTTTGGACTTGTTTCTGCTGCTGCTCTTTGCAAGTCATCAACACTTGCTGCTCGGAGCTTTTGATTTAGTGTTTTTTCTTAATAGAGAAATTGTCTGATTAAATACACTATAAAATCTTTTCTTAGTAATGTCATTTTTGTTCCTTGCCTCCTCCCAAGGACATTCACTAAAATGCTTTAAAAAGTGAATGCGTGAACTGTTTGGTATGGTGGTGGGGCCTACCACCTCTCTATACTGTACATGCTTCAAGTTTCTACTTGTGTACGTGTGTGTATGCAGCTCCTTGTGTATGTATGTGCATATGTGTAAGCACACATATGCAGGCCAGAAGACAATTTCAGGTGTCATTCCTTGGACACTGCTCCTTTGTCTTTTGAGACAGGGTCTGTAACCCACCTGTAACTCATTGAGCAGAGGACCAGTGGACCCCAAGGTTCTGCCTGTCTCAACCTCTCCCATCTCTGAGACTGCAGGTGTGTGCTGTTTAGATGGGTGCCGGGGATTTGAACTTCAGTCCTCATCCTTGGGCAAAAGTACTTTATCTTCTAAGCTATATCCCATTCTTTTCTTGCTTAGCACCCATGGAAAGAATATAAAATCAGGTTCATGGAAAGAATGTAAAATCAGGTTTTATGTTTTTGATTACTGTCCATTAAACTTACCTTTCCAAGTGAAAAAACAACAAAACAAAACCCTTTTGGTAGCACTTAATTTTTTTAAACGTACTCTTTTATTCTGTCTGTTTCTCTCTCTTTCTCTCTCTCTCTCTCTCTCTCTCTCTCTCTCTCCTCTCTCTCTCTCTCTCTCTCTCTCTCTCTCTCTCTCTGGGTGTGTAATGTGTGTATGTATGGTTTGCATGTATGTATGATTTGTGTGTGGGAGTTGAGCATGCCATGATGCAAATTGTAGAGGTCAGAGGGCAAGTTTGTGGAGTCTACCCATTCTTTCCTTCCTCCCTGGGTCCTGGGTATCAAATTCAGATTGCCAGGCTTGCATGGCAAATGCCTTTGCTCACTCAGCCATCTCGCCAGCCTGATGCATATCTCTGAATATGGTTTTGTAAAGTAAAAATAATATATTCACTTACAAATGGAAGCTATGGATAGACTATAGTTCCAGGTAGAATTTTAAATGTAATTTTCCACAACATTTTCCATTGACAATTGAGGTTTAGAGAGGTTAAGTGACAAGGTGTTGGTAGATTTGGAACAAGAATTTTGTCACTCTTTTTTCTCTTATGGTTTTCACTTCACAGGGAGGGAGGGGGTCTCAGAGATCACTCTATTCAACCATATTATTTTAGAGAGACTCAAGTGACAGTGAGGAAGTGTCATCATTTGGCACTGAAGTGTTATTCATGGCCTTCCAATAAGCACTCGTGCTTTTCAGTCATAAATTGTTTATGAGCAAATCCAGTCCCAGGGAGACAATGCCATGAGGGAATCTGTAGTTTTCGCCCACAAGCCTCCTCAGAAGCAGTGCCATCCTCATGAGTGGGTAGGCAGGAGCACATTGGGAAATCTCTTCCAACAAAAATATCACCCATCACAAACCCGTTTTGAAAACTGTTTTCCCCCTGGGGTCTGAAAGCTTCCTTCCGTCTCTCAGAGTTCTCTATTAAAAGGCACACAACCTTAGGAAGACAATTGTCTTGAGTCACTTGGACGGCATTAGTGCACATTCAAGATTCTTTTGTCCCTGTGAGAAAAGGGCTTCCTTGATATGCTTTTGTGTATTACAAAAGGAAAGAAGTTGGGAGAAAGAGTCCCCAAATGAGCTAGTTTTCCTTAAGTCTTGTTGCTTAAAATACAGTTGGGATTGGACTGGACTTCAAGCCTTGCCACAGAGGCAGAAGTTCTGGGCATGCCCAGAAGGAAACAGTGTTATCTCAACCTTGCAGAGTGTGGGAAGGATCCTGGGACTTCTTGTCCAATCTCATTCTGCAATGGCTGAATGACCCTACATGCAGAAGGGGAAACCGCGGAATTGAAAGCTTCAGTGAACTAGGTACAATCTTAATTTTAATTGTAAGTTACCCATTTCACCAGTCCAAAATTAACATGTCTGCAATCAAGATCTTTCTTTCCTTCCTTCCTTCCTTCCTTTTTCTTTCTTTCTTTCTTTCTTTCTTTCTTTCTTTCTTTCTTTCTTTCTTTCTTTCTTTCTTTCTTTCTCTTTCTCTCTCTCCCTCCCTCCCTCTCCTCCCTCCCTCCCTCCTCCTCCTTCCTTCCTTCCTCCTCTCCCCCTCTCTTTCTTCCTTTTCTTTTGTGTGGTGTGTGTGTGTGTGTGTGTGTGTGTGTGTGTGTGTGTGCGCGCGCGCGCGCGCACTCCACACAATTTGCAGGAGTCAGTTCTCTCCGTATACCATGTACTTCTAGGGATTGAACTCAGGTTATCAGGCTTGGCTGCAAGGACCTATATTCTGGAACTACGTTGTTGGCTCATGAAATATTTTTGATGGTTGGTGGTGCCTTACAATCACTGGCAAGCCAGATGGTCATTGTCATGTAGCTTTTGCATGAATTAGCAAGAGCTTGATCATGGTATTCATATTGTCATCTCAATCAATTCACACATGTCAGGTGCAAAGGAAACTCCCATTCCCCAAACTCCAAAAGGCAGTTTAAATACCCAGAAATGATCTCAACCTGGACTATATGAGGATATCTGGGGATTAGATAAAAACCAGCATGCCTCAGGAACTTGTGAAGCCGTTTCCATCTGCCAGATTCACTTCCCTTACCTCTATCAGAAGGGACATATGGCTACACGTGGTGCCAATCAGCATATCAAAGTACATGCTAGCCCCCAAGCTTCCTCAGTATCACAAATACCTGTTATGCATTTCAAAGTCCATTTTAGCCCATCTCCCCTCTCCCCTAAGTTCCCTCCAGCTCATGGGCCTCCCTCCTCCAAACTATTCATCTTATAATGCTGCTGTTCTTACTATTCTTGGTTCTTGCTATTTTCGCTATGCTCTCTCTACTCTCTATCTCTGGATAGTCTCTCTTCTTTCTGTATATTTTCTATATCTTATCTACAATAAAAGCCTTGCCCTTAACTGTACCATGGAGTGGTGATGTCCTGAGTTTCTTTACTGAATTCACCTTGCATACAATGTGTACTGCAGTTGCTACGCTTGCTGCATTTAGCTGGGTTTTATAGTGTCTCCCATGGGTTATTCATGCTAAGGCATTGCAATACTAAAAATGAGAGTGCAAAGAAGCAGAGATTTGCCATTTGTAAGAGTGATGATTGCCACTGAAAGGGAGATGACAGTTTTACATTTTCTTCCAGTGCACTCATCAGGTGCTCTGTTAGCTCTGAGGAAAAGGTTTCCATAGGCAGACAGAACTCTATCTATTCTCATTTCACCATGCATGTTTGACAACACCTTTGCCCAGAACTCACTGAGGAAAAGCATGACAGCATCAGCATGTGTAGATGGAGATAGTAACATGGAAGAACATCTCAATGATGCCAATGCAGCCCTATCTTCAGAGATGTGTCATAGCAACTCCCCATGGTATATAGGACAAGACCATATGTTCCCTGTTGCATGACACCGATGCAAAAATAAAACCATGGATGTATTCATTTACTTCCTGCTGCTGTGCTACACATCATAATCAAGAGAATCTTGGGGAGACAAGGCTTTATTTGGGTTACACTTTCATATCACAGTCCATCATTGAAGGTAAGCCAAGGCAGGAAGCAGGAAATAGGAACAGAGGCAGAGACCATGGAGGAATGCTGCCTATCGGCTTGTTCCTTGTGGCTTGCTCAACTTGTTTCTTATGAAAACTAGAATCACCTGACCAAGGATACAACAGTGCACTAATCAATCAAGAAAATGCCTCACAGATTTACCCACAGGTCAATCTGATGGAGGCAATTTTTTTAATTGAGGTTCTCTCATTCAAGGTGACTCTAGTTTGTGCTAACAAAAACAAGCTAGCATGATGGACATGAAAATTCTGTGAACAATGACTTATGGCTGGGACATAGATAAGTGGGTAAGAGCACTTGCCATGAAAATTGGAGATCCTGAGTTCAAATCCTCCACACCCAAGTAAAAAGTGACCATGGCTCCAAGTACCCATAACCCCCAGAACTGGGGGGAGAGAAATAGGTGGACCCCAGGAGTTTGTTAACCAGCCAAAACAGCTGAGATTTTTAGCTCTATGTTCAATGAGAGACTCTGTCTCAAAAAGTAAGATGGAGCTCAATAGACAAGACCCAACATGCTTCTCTGGCCTCTGCAGGTATGTACATGCACAGCACATCTACACCCACATGTGTGTATACACTAGACCACACACACACAATTAAAAATGATTTGAAAGAATTAGATAATAATATTGAAGAATCCTTAGCAGCTGTATCAACTTATTTTGTTCATAGTTTTGTTTTTGTGTATGTAGAGTAGTGAAATATTATTAAAAGCTAAGCCTCATAGCTTCTGATTCTAAAAGTTCTTTTAAAATTATACAATAGACTTTTAATGTAATCAGCAAGAATTACTCCATGATTTTTAACTTTAAGTATTTTTTCTGTGTGTATATCTATTCGGTATGTGCATGTATGATCCATTTGAGTATATACAGGTGTTTTTACAGGCTTGCATGTGTGCATGTGTTTGTGCATGCATGCATGAGTCCATGAGTGTCTGTCTGTCTGTCTGTCTGTCTGTCTGTCTCTCTCTCTCTCTCTCTCTCTCTCTCTCTCTCTCGTGTGTGTGTGTGTGTGTGTGTGTGTGTGTGTGTGTGTGTGTGTGTGTGTGTGTGTGAATGTCAGGTGTATTCTTCCGTTTCTCTCCATCGTATTCTTTGAGACAGGGTCTGTCACTGAACCTGGACCTCACCATTTCAACCTTACTCCCTGGCCAAGGTGCTCCAGTCTCCAGGCTACACCTCTCTCCTTCCAGCAGTGCTGGGATTACAACCCAGCTTTTAAATGAGTGGTATGAATTTGAAGTCAGGTCCTCTTGCTTTTACAACAAGTGCTCTTGCCTTCTGACCCATTCCCCATCCCTTCAAACATATAACCAATGATGTTTAATTGTAGCAAATCCTGAAAAGGATCTAGGCCATCTGTCTTCTGACCTCACACTATGTCCCTCATATAGGATGCCTTGAATGAACAAAAGAGCACTGAAGAAAGAGGGAGAAATAACGAGTACAGATTTCACCTGTAGTGAATTCTCCAGTAGCAGAAAAGGAAGCTATTCCTTGAACAGAGTTTTCAAAGGTTTTTGACATTTGTGATCTGAACTGGATCATTTTGTTTTGCCCTGGTATCTGAATTTCTGCTGAAATCTTATCAGAGGCATGAGCTTGAATGCTCTTGATTTGCTGTTTAGAGAAGAGGATAATTACCTGCAATAGTTTTTAATCATACCTGCAAAGACTCCATGGGAGGCCAAATATAGTTATGCAGTTAACCTTTTAATTAGTGTGGTTGTTTTCAAGCAGTGGCAAATCAGATAAACTGCAGAGGGCAAAGTGCTGGAGAAGAAGCTAAGCAAAGGCTTCAGGGTGGGAGAGACTATGAGGCACAGGCTGTTGGAGCCTCCCCACTTTGGGTCCTGTCCAAATGCACTAAGCATTATGATTAGTTTTGTGAAATTCAAATATGTAGAGTGCTTGGGATAACACTAAATGGAGAGGCAGAAGGCAGGGACTCTGTACTAGAAATACAAGAAATTGTCCTTTCCTTAGATTGAGGGTGCTCCACAGATAATTGGGCATTTATCTGATGCTCAGTTGGGTTGTTACTGAATATTGTATTTTTTCCAAATGGAAAGAATGACAGTGATTGTGCTCCTACTACTACCAAGTCACATACTGTCTCATTTGTTCTCCTATAACAATCTCACATATAATGTGTATCAGTAATGGCTAACCTTCATTGTCAGTTTGCCAAAATTGAGAATTTCCTAGGAGGGAAACATTTAGGCTGGTCTGTGAGGGCATGTCCAAAGACATTTAAGACTTGAGGACCCACCTTGAATGTGGGCAGCACTCCTGGCTTCCCATACTCCATAACAAGAAGAAAGCTCTGCTTCCTGACTGTGGATACAATGTGATCAGCCACTGTAACTACCCTGCTGTGAGAAACTGTACCTTTAAGCTATGAGCAAAACAACCATTCTCTTCTTTTTCTTTTCTTTTTCTTTTTCCTTTTTTGGTTTTTTGAGACACGGTTTCTCTGTGTAGCTTTGGAGCCTATCCTAGCACTAGCTCTGGAGACTAGGCTGGCCTCGAACTCACAGAGACCGGCCTGCCTCTGCCTCCCGACTGCTGGGACTAAAGGTGTGCACCACCAACGCCCAGCCACTTTTTCTTTTCTTTCTCTCAATTTTTATTTAAATTAGAAACAAGATTATTTTACATGTCAATCCCAGTTCCCTCTGCTTCCCCTCCTCCCCTGCTCCCCCTCCAACTAACACCCTACCTATCCCATACCCTTTCTGCTCCCCAGGGAGGGTGAGGCCTTCCATAGGGGGTCTTCAGAGTCTGTCATATCCTTTGGGATAGGGCCTAGGCCCACCCCTGTGTGTCTAGGCTCAGGGAGTATCCCTCTATGTGGAATGGGATCCCAAAGTCTATTTCTATGCTAGGGATAAGTACTGATCTATTATAAAAGGCCCCATAGATTTCAGAGGTCCCCTTACTGACACCCACGTTCATGGGGTCTGGATCAGTTCCATGCTGCTTTCCCAGCTATCAGTCTGGGAACCAAGAGCTCCCCGATGTTCAGGTCAGCTGTTTCTGTGGGTTTCACCAGCCTGGTCTTGACCCCTTTGCTCATCACTCCTCCCTCTCTGCAACTGGATTCCAGTCCAGTTCAGTGTTTAGCTGTGGGTGTCTGCTTCCACTTCCATCAGCTGCTGGATGAAGGCTATAGGATGGTATATAAGTCAGTCATCAATCTCATTACCAGGGGAGGGCATTTAAGGTAGCCTGTCCTCTGTATCTTAGATTGTTACTTGGTGTCTTCTTTGTAGATCTACAGACATTTCCCTAGCACCTGATTTCTCTTGAAACCTATAATGGTTCCCCTCTAATATGGTATCTCTTATCTTGTTCTCCTCTATTCTTCCCCCAACTCAAATTTCCTGCTCCCTCATGTCCTCCTCACCCCTCCTCTTCTTCTTCTTCTCTTCTTAAGTCATTTCTCTCATTTTTTTCAACTTTTTAAAATTTGAATTAGAAACAGGATTGCTCCACATGACAATCCCAGCTCCCGTCTCCCACCCGTCTTCCCCTACCCACCCCCTCAACTAAAACCTTACCTATCACATATACTTTCTGCTTCCCCTGGATGGTGAGGCCTTCCATAGGGTGTCACTAGAGTCTATCATATCCTCTGGGATAGGGCATAGGCCCACCCCTGTGCAGTATCCCAGCCATTAGTCTGGGGAGCAAGAGTTCCCTGATGTTTAGGTCAGCTGTTCCTGTGGGCCCTACCAGCCTGGTCCGGACCCCTGTGCTCCCCACTTGTCCCTCTCTGCACCTGGGCTCCAGTTCAGCTCGGTGATTAGCTGTGGGTATCTGCTGCTACCTCCACCAGCCGCTAGACGAAGGCTATAGGATGGCACACAAGTCAGTCATCAATCTCACCATCAGGGGAGGGCACCCAAGGGGGCCTCTCCTCCACTGCCCAGATTTGCCAGCTGGTGCCATCCCTGTAGATCTCCAGACATTTCCCTAGTGACTGATTTCTCTGTAAACTAAAAATGTTTCCTTCTATTATATCTCCATTCTTGTTATCATCTATTCTTCCCCTGACTCAACCTTTCTGCTCCCTCATGTCCTCTGCATCCCTCCTCTTCTCCCCTTCTCATTCTCCTAGCTCCTTTCCCCCCTCTCCCCATGCCCCAATTTGCTCAGGAGATCTTGACCCTTTCCACTTCTCCAGGAGACCACGTATGTCTCTCTTAGGGTCCTCCTTGTTTATTAGCTTCTTTGGCAGTGTGGATTGTAGGCTGGTAATCCTTTACTCTCTGTCTAAAATCCGCATGAGTGAGTACATACCATGTTTGTCTTTTTATGATTGGGTTACCTCACTCAGAATGGTTTCTTCGAGTTCCATCCATTTTCCTGCAAATTTCAAGATTTCATTGTTTTTTTTCTGCTGAGTAGTACTCCATTGTATAAATGTACCACATTTTCTCTATCCATTCTTCAGTTGAGGGGCATCTAGGCTGCTTCCAGTTTCTGGCTATTACAAATAGTGCTGCTATGAACATGGTTGAACATATGTCCTTGTTATATGAATGTGCTTCTTTTGGTTATATGCCTAAGAGTGGAATTGCTGGATCTTGTGGTACACTGATTCCCATTTTCTTGAGGAGTCACCATACTGATTTCCACAGTGGCTGTACAAGTTGGCACTCCCACCAGCAGTGGAGAAGTGTTCCCCTTTCTCCACATCCTCTCCAACATGAACTGTCATTGGTGTTTTTGATTTTGGCCATTCTGACAGGAGTAAGATGGTATCTTAGAGTTGTTTTGATTTGCATTTCCCTGATGGCTAAGGATGTTGAACACTTTCTTATGTGTCTTTCAGTCTCTCGGGTTTTTTTTTTTTTTTCCCCACAACAACGGGGAAAGGAACCAATGCAAAATGCATTCTTACTCTATATTTACATAACAATAACAGGTGCTTGGATGTTCTCTTGGTGTCATAGCACAAGTGACAGAACTGAGCTGGAAATTGAAAACCCATGTTTACTATTCAAAATGCTTTCATTTGAAATAGAGAGGAAGACATGGGAGATGTTATGTCAGGGTATACAGAAATGAACAGTGTAAGCATGGTGTATAACTGGAGAGTTCCATTTCATTAAAAATTGCAGGGGAAGCCATTCTTTTTATATTTAAATTAAAACAACCATATATTCATAACACATTGGTTAAAAGTAAAAAGTAAACAGAAAATTGTGAGGCTTGGGTAGGATTTGGAGCAGCCGGGATTCTTATACATTGCTGGTTGGAATACAAATCATTTAAACCACTTTGGAAAATTGTTTGGCAGTGTTACAAAAGCTGGTTATTTGTCTAGTCTTTCAAATTTTAATCCTTGATATATCTCCAACAGAAATGTGCACATGTGTTCCTCAAAAGGACTCACAGAATAGTGTTCAAAAGGTACAATATTAGTAATCGGTGCCAAATAAATACAAGTCAAATGGTGACCAGTATAGGTAAGTAAACATTTGTGAATACTCGTCAACAGAATGCTAATTCACTATTACATACAACAGAACACAGGTGAATCTCACAAATGAGGTCTAAAGACAGAAGTCAGATACAGAAGAGTTTGTTGAGTATGGTTCATTTGGTTCAAAATTATGCAAAGCAGGGACTGGAGAAATACCTTAGTGAATTAAGTGCTTTCCACACAAGCCTGATGACTTGAATTGGATCCCCAGAACCCACATAAAAATTGGATGTAGAGCTCACATGACTGTAATCATGTGTGGCCCTATCAGGAGATAGGAGACAAAGACAGGAGAATCAACTGCAGCTAGGGGGCTAGCCTGGCCTACATAGCAGTGAACAACAAATCATGTCTCAAACAAGGTGGAAAGTAAAGAGCAATACTTGAGGGCTTTCTTCTTACCTCCACATGTGTGCCATAGGATACATTCATACTTAGACACACATACACAGACACAGACACAGACACAGACACAGACACAGACACAGACACAGACACAGACACAGACACACACACACACACACACACACACACACACACACACACACACACACACACACACACACACCAAAGAAATCCACAATCTTAGAATTCATGATAGTGACTGATTTTGAAGTAAGGATGGAGGAGTGTATTGACTGAAAGAGGACACAAGGGGGACATTCAGACTTGGTGGTAATGTTCTGCAAGCTGATCATAGGGGTGTCTCCAGTTTGTGACAAGTTATCATTGTACAGACTTAAGACTTAGGCAGTTTCTGATATGAATTCTACAAAACAGAATTTCTGCAAAACCTTTGTGCAACCTTTGGATTGTTCCGTGCTTTAGAAGGCCGCTAGCCTGATGCTTAGAGTATGTCTTTAGAACTGGGATAAAACTTGGTTCCTTCTCTAACTTCCATGTACACCAACAGTGTTATGCAAGACCCATATTAAGCAGAGAACGATGAGACTGAGTTGTCTCCAGTGCTCTAGAAGTTGGCTTTCTAAAGGGTACCTTCATTGATTTGATGTACTCAAAGACACTGAGTATTTCAAACAGATTTGTGTGTGTGTGTGTGTGTGTGTGTGTGTGTGTGTGTGTGTGTGTGTGTGGCTGGAAGAGAAAGTTGGGTCCCCTGGAGCTGGAGTTACCAGGAGGTTGTGAGCAACCTTATATGGGTGCTGGGAACTAAACCCTGCTCTGGAAGAGCAGCAAGTACTCTTAATCACTGAGCCACCCCTCCAGCCTCTGAAACTGAGGATTTGTAAAAGAACGTGCCATGGAATGTTGGATATCAATACTCAAAAACAAGTTTTTATGATTAGGAAATTGATTAGTAAAACAGGAAGGACTAGGGACTCCGCTGGTAGAGTGCTTAACATGCATGAACTGGGTGTGTGGGGCATATGTCTGTAACCCCATCATTTAGGAGGTGGAGGCAGGAGGATCAGAATTTCAAGGCCATCTTCGGGTACATGTGAACATGACTTTCCCTCCTACACCCCCACCAAAAAAAAGTAATGAAGGAAACACTACAGACAAATCCAGGAGTTTTGGGCCCTTCCATGAAGCAAAGAAATGATTCTATTTTGAATAAGAAGTTGAAACCTTTAAAGGATAGCCTCACTCATCATGATCTTCATAGGCCTTTGTCTTTTCACTCCATCTATTAAATGGTGCTTTTCATGATGTTCTCTGTAAAAGGAGCTTCATAATTATGCATGGACCAGTAGTTCAATATAAGGTTAGAAACCTACGTCTTCCAATTAATCATGTGCGTGCTTTTCCATCTTGTTTCCTTTCACTGGGGCAGACAGCAATGTATTGATCTTCATCTGCATAACACTTGGTAGAATTTTGTCTGGTCTCACTTCTAAAGTTCTATTGGGAAAGAGGATCAGGTAACAAGTTTTTAACGGAAATAGAGTCAGCATATAAATAGGGAGTCTAGACACATGGGGCCCAAGAAAGACTTCTCTTATCTGAAGGCTGCGAGTAGGAAGTGCAGAAAAAGAGCAAGAAGGCTGATGGGTTCCACATGGATGCCTTTCAGCCTGGTTTTGATCAAATGATTCTATGAAATGTAATCTAGAATTCCACTAGGAAAGACTGGAGTTTTGTTGTATGAAATTGGAAAGAAATTGCTTAAATTTTAGGAAAGCTAGGAGATACTGGCAATTGATGACCCCTGGGAAAAGGAGTTTCAGGGATGGGACCTCTGAGAGGTTTCCTGTGCTCCAGTGGGTGACAGCACTAAGTAGACCCTGTGTATTTCAAAAGAATACATGAAGTTGGGAGGGAAAATTGGTGGTGGTCCTGAGTTGGAGGATTTGATCAAAACACATTATGTGTCTTGGGAATTTTTCAATGAAAGCTCAGCAATTCAAAGAATCCATGGTTATTTTTTACATGCTTTACAGAGCTGGAAGATCTTGCTGTTTGTTTGCTTTTGTCTGTGATCCTGGGCTGTCTTGGAACTCACTATGTAACTATATAATTCATGCTGGCCTCGAACTCATGTTGATCACCTGCTTCCCAAGTGCTAGGGTCACAGATGTGCTCAAGTCACTACATCTAGCTCCAAGCTTGTTTCTTGCCCACAGTCCCCTCTAGCTCCTTGGAGTCAGAGATCTCCTGGGGCTTAAATGTGGACTGTACATAGAAGATTCAAAATAGATATTTGAATAGTAAATTAATAAATAAACAAGTAAATAGGTTAATAAATAATACAGTAATTCCCTTTAATAAATATTCATTTTTAGCTGAATGTAAATCTTTGTTTTTTACAATGCTATATAGTTCACATATGGGAAAGATGTATTCTTTTTACACCCACACACACACACACACACACACACACACACACACACACACACACACACACACACGCCCCTAATGTCTACCCACAGTGACAAGAGACATGGATCACTTGTTCTATCAGGGGCAGAAAATTCAGTCAAGAGTGTTTTCATGGCAAGCATCATCAAGAATGGGATTGTTGCTGTGTACTTACTGCTGAACCGTTTAAGGGGCAGCTGCAGGTAATTTGAATTTGTGCTTCAGATCACAACAATCTGCAGTCACTTTGCAGAGAGCAACGGTTTGTTTCTGTTTGTTTTAGTCTTGCACCTGAGCATTGCTTGCTCTGCTGCCATTTTTCGTGTTGCTTCTTTGCCAAGGTCTGCAGTGAGAGCCACCTGGTGTTGGGATCTGAGTTGAGTGAAAGGCTGCTATTCATTCCAAAGACCACAGGAGTCTGTTGAGCAGAGCAATTGTCTAGGTGCTTTTTTTTTTTAACTGCTTGCCCAGAACATAGAAGCTTAATGCAATATATATCTTGTCATCTCACAATTTCTGTAAGTTAGGAATATGGGCAAGGTTTAGCTGGGGCTTTTGGATCACAGTATCCATGGTGCCACAAGACAGTGTCTACATTCTTCTTGAAGCTTGATGGCTTTGAAGTTCACACACATGGTCACTGGCAGGATTCAGTTCTTCACAGGTTATTGTACTGAGGGCCTGAGTTTTTCTCTGGCTGTTGACCAGAAAGCAGCTCTTAATCTCTCACTGTGTCTGCATCTCTGTAGGGCCATTTACAACATGGCATCTGATTCATCAAAAGGAGTGAACAAGAAGACAAGGCCAGGGCTACAAATGGAGAGAGATCAAAGTCACAGCGTTTTACAATCTAATCCTTGAAGGTACAGTGCATTGCTTTTGTCACATCTAGTTGTCAGTCACTAGGTTCAGCTTACACTCAAAACAATAGGATTGCACAAGAGTATGGCTAGCAGGAAGTGGAGATTGTTGGGAGCCATTTTGGAAACTGCCACCATAGGAGACTTAATTTCTGGCAAATTTGGCAGTTATTAGCATCATGATGCTGCCCTTGTTATTTTGGTATTTTGCTTTCAGTTTTTTCATTTGAAAAATGAGGACTTAAACTAAATGGTGAATTGCCATTTCTTCATAGGCTATTAATACTTGTGTTCTACTTCTGGGCTTGATTTGTTAGATATAAGTATAGGTGCTAAAAATTCTTCCTTGTGTTGCTGAACCTTTTTGGCTTCAGAGTAAGGTCTTCCTTGAGGTTCTTACCACAAGGAAACCACCCCTCCAAGGCTAACACCAGGTAGTGTGAACTAAAGTGGGAGGCAGAAGATGATGTTTATAATTAGCTCCTGGCAGTCTTTTTTAAAGGTCTTTGTTGTGATGTGTTTTTTTGCACTGTGCTGAGGACCAACTCCAATCTCTTCTGCTTGCACTCTGGCAAATAGCCTTTCATTATTCAGTTTCTGTTTTCTTGCTATGTTCATTGGCTGTGCTTCCTCTGAAGCTGGATCCTAGCTCTTAACAGTGCTGACCTTGCATCTTTTTGACATCTCTGGTATTGTTTATGGTTCACTGGAAATTCCTAAATAAATAGACACCCTTATTGCACCAGGTCCTTAGTTCATGTCAGGATTTCTCAGAAGTGTGCAAGACATGATCACTGTGAGTGACAGAACACCCCAATCATGATGTTTTGAACATCTTATATAGAGAGGAACAAATACAAGAACTAGCTCTACTGGATTCCAAATGCTTCCATTTCCATTTCCTAAATAGAAGGTACACATCCATAACGCCAGTAATATAGAAGTTGAATCAGGCCGGGTGTTGGTGGCACAGGCCTTTAATCCCAGCACTCAGGAGGCAGAGGCAGGTGGATCTCTGTGAGTTCGAAGCCAGCCTGGTCTCCAGAGTGAGTGCCAGGATGAGCTCCAAAGCTACACAGAGAAACCCTGTCTCAAAAAACCAAAAAAAAAAAAAAAAGAAGAAGAAGAAGTTGAATCAGGATTGTGCATTTGAGATGAGCCCGGGCTACACGGAGATCCTCAGACTCAACACAACAAAAATTCCCGATTCTTCCCCTTCCATTTGTAGCCCTTTCATTAATTTTTATGTTTATTCACACACACACACACACACACACACACACACACACACACACACACACACACACACACGGTGGTCAATGGTGCATGCTTACTTATGTAGTGGTCACAGCACAACTGGTAAGAGTTGGTTCTTCTTTACCATGGATCCCAGACATTGATTTGGTTTTCAGGCTTGGCAACATGTGTTTTTACATGCTAAGCCATCTAACCAGCCCTTCTTTCTTTCATAATGATTTAAAAAACACATACAATGAGATTTTACAAAATCTGTATCCCAGGAGGCTCAGTAAAGAAACTACCAACATGACTGACCATTCCATTATATGGCTAACGGTAAGGTTTTTATTGAGCGTACAAGAGAGAAAGTATTCAGAGACATCTGAAAGAGTCCCAAATAGAAAGAAAGAGAAACAGATTGGACATGGTCATGGATATCTGTTAGAGAATGGGGAGAGTGAGAAGAGCAGCTTCAAGGGGGAAAATCCTTGCCACCTTGGAGGAGCGAAGCCTGGGGAGATGAGAAGAGAGCTAGGATGCTATGACTGACTTTGAAATGCATAACAAGTACTTGTGAATAGGGACTGAGAGAGCCTGGAGGCTGGCATGAGCTTTGATATGCAACCATAGGCATATGTCAATGGAGCCATATGTCCCTCCCGTCAGAGGCAAAGGAAACACTCCTTTGGTGGACAGAAACATATTTCACAAGTGCTGAGGAATGCTAGCTTTTATCTAACTACCAGACATCTTCCTATAGTCCGGTTTGAGTTTATTTCTGGATATTTGGCAGCCTGTGAGATCTAAAAAGTCTATAGTGGGGTATAAATATATGGTGTGTCTGAAACACTATAGTAAAGACAGAAATATGAACAACAAGAAAAACTAATTCAAAAGTCTTGAGATTATTTTTTCTGTCTGGGTGAGGGTGTTGGGTCCCCTGGAACTGGACTAACAGACAGTTGTGAGCTGTTATGTGGGTGCTGGGAATTGAACCTGGGTCCTCTGGAAGAACAGTCAGTTCTCTCAATTGCCGAGTCATCTCTCTAGCCCCCAAGATTTTTTCTATTGACATTTTCTGACCTTTTCTCTTCCCCTTCTCCCATTCTCCCACCCAAAGATAGAACAGGCAGAGAACTACTGAAATTACATTTAGTGAGAAGGTTTCAACTAATGACAAACATTCTGATTGATTTCATCGAAACTATAACTTTTACCAAGTCCCCGTTGACTCCCTAACTTAGCCTGGAGGGCATAAAAGGGGATCCAGGTTCCTACAGATTTTTTAGTCTAGAGTAATAAAGAACCATGCCCTTGGTTCTCCCATTCCCACCCACTCCACAGTGACTCCTCTCTAATTAGGAATCAATATGTTTTTCTGTTTTCCTATTTTTTATTGAAAATAGAAGTTATAGCCTGCAATGCAGTTTCATTGATATGCCACCCTTGTAAGCAAATGAACATTTATTGATCCTTTCTTTTTCCATCTTTGCTTGGTGATATTTACTTTCTTTTTAAAAGTAGCCTCGACTGTAATCCTAACACTTGAGAAACCGAAGAACGTTGATCAGGGGTTCAAGGCCATCCTCAGCTACATAAGTGAGTTCAGCCCAGGTTATATGATACCCTGTCTGAAGCAACAACAACACCCAGAAAACCCTTAAGCCTCATTTCTTTCAATAATCTTTTGCAACTTGATTCCATAGTATAATAGACTGTGTGATTTCAAGTACAAGGTAGTTGACAATTGTTTAATTCAATCTATGTATTATGTAGTTGAGAAAAGATAAGAAAAACTAGTAGTGTGCCCAACAGCACACAGACAGTTACTGTCAGAGCTGTGGTTGGAACCTATGTTTCTACAGTCTAAATTTAGACTTTTCTAAGGTAATCTATCAGCTATTAAGATATTGAATATTTCCTTTTATTCAGTTTTGGCCTAGGAACTTGTGGTTTGAAAGTAAATGGTTCCCTAGGGGAGTGCCACTATTAGGAGGTGTGGACTTGTCAGAGTAGGTGTGGTCTTCTTGGAGGAAATGTGTCACTGTGGAGGCAGGTTTTGAGGTCTCATATATGCTCAAGTCATGCCCAGCATCTCAGACCATTTCCTATTTATTGCTTGCCAATCAAGATGTAGGACTCTGTTTCAGAATCATGTCTGCCTGTATGACTCCATGTCCCACCTTGATGCTAATGGGCTAAACTTCTGAAACTGTAAGCCACCCCACTATATTTTTTTTCCTTTATAAGAGTTGCTGTGGTCATGGTGTTTCTTTACAGCAATAGAAACCCTAAGACAGAAGTTGGTACCAGGGGCTAGAGTATTGCTGTGATAGGCCTGACCATGTTTTTGTTTGGAGGAATTTGGACTTCTGGAATTTGAGTTAGGAAAGCAGTGAAATGCTTTAAGCACTGCTTAATTGGCCATACTAGGAGGAACATGGGAGACAGTGGTGCTGAGAATGACTTGAACTGTGGGGGGTTGACTTAAGAGGTTTAGGAGGAAAAGAATGTTAGCAAGTTGCCTAGAGACAGGTCTTGTGATATTTTGGTGACTGCTTTTTACACTTGTTCAAAGAGTCTGCCTGAGACTAAAGTGAAGAGATTGGATTAGTTCCATTGGCAGAGGAAATCTCAAAACACTCTAGTATTCACTCTCTTGTGTGATTACTAGTGCTAATTCTAATGAAGATCTATGATGAAAAGGAGCAAGCTGAGCAAGGAAAAATACAAGATGTAGAACAATTTGAGAAGAAAAAATTGTACCATAAAGTGGAATGGAGATAAGTCCTGTATTCAAGGAGATAAACAGATTAAGGAATGGAGTAAAAGGAGTGGTGACCTCAGGGCAAGATCCCACCCAGCCAAGTTTCCAACTTGTAAAAAGGAATTAAGGAAAAAAATTAAAGTCTGGTATGGTGGTATGCACCTTTAATCCCAGCATTTGGAAGGCAGAGGCTGGCAGATCTCTGAATTTGAGGCCAGAATGGTCTACAGAACAAGTTCCAGATCAGCCAAGCTTAGGCAGTGAAGGGAACCATCAAAAACAGAAAGCTGGTGAAGATGTTACTGAACAAGGAGGACATGTTCCAGCCCCAACAAGCAACAGAACTTGGCAGCTTTGGCCATGTGGTTCTGGCTTTAGAGTTAACACTAGAAGAAAGGACTTATGGAATTTACCTCAGCTCCTAAAGGAAGCTGCTGAGGCCAGGCATGTGCCAAGGGTGTTCCTGAATGGAGGCCTAGAGAGGCCATTGCATGAAGCTGTGAAGTGAAGCCTGGATTACCTTGGGGACCCCAAGATGTTAGATATTCCAGAGCCATGCATACAGGCTGAGGAAAGCTGTTAACAGGGAATGGAACCAGCCCAAGAGAGAGAAGTATGTTTCAGTCAACAAGGCTGACAGGAGTTGGAGATCTGAAGAGTGCTTTGACATCAGACATGAAGATACAGAGTTTGGAGTTTGCCTAGCTGGTTTTTGGTCTTACTTTGGTTCAGTAATTCTTCACTATGCTCTCTTCCCTATGTTTTGGAATGGTAATGTATATCCTGTGCCATTATATGTTGGAAGTGTGTGATCTGTTTTTTGATTTTGATTTCATAGGGAATTACAATTAAGAGATCACATGGATCTTGGAAGAAACTTTGAACTTTGGACTTTAAGACTGTGATAGACTATGGGGATTTTTGAAGTTGGACTGAATGTATTTTTGCATTATGATATGGCTATAACCCTTTGTGAGGAGTGGAATGTGGTAGTTTGAAAGAAAATGGCCCCCTAAGGGAATGACACTATTTGGAGGTATGGCCTTGTTGGTGTAAGTGTGGTCTTCTTGGAGGAAGTATGTCACTGTGGAGGCAGGTTTTGGTCTCATATATACTCAAGACATGCCCAGTGTCTCAGACCACTTCCTGTTACATGCCAATCAAGATGTAGGACTCTCAGCTCCAGAACCATGTCTGCCTGCATGCTGCCATATCCCACTATGATGATTGTGGACTAAACCTCTGAAACTATAAACCACCCTTTCATTGGATGTTCTCCCTTATAAGAGCTGCTGTGGTCATAGTGTCTCTTCACAGCAATAGAAACCCCAAGGCAAAACTACTATGGACCTAATAGGAAGGAAAATTAGAAATAATATTTTTTTTTTTACCTGTGCTCGTTAGTTTTTTCCAATCTGACACAGTTAGCTTCATTTGGGAGGAGGGAACCTCAGTTGAGAAAATGTCTACATCAGACTGGCCTTTAGACAAGTCTGTGGAGACATCTTATTGATTAATTTTTGGTGTGGGAGGGCCCATATCACTGTGGGCAGTGTCATCCCTAAAAAGGTGGTCCTGGGGTGTGTAAGAATACAAATTGATAAATCCACTGGGTGCAAGCCAGTAAGTAGTATTCCTCTGCATGAGTTCCTGCCTTCAGGTTCTTGTCTTAAATTCTTGACCTGAATTCCCTTAGTGATGGAGTGTGACTGGGAGTTGTGAGATTTAGTAATCCCTTTCATTCCTCAGGTTACTCTTGGTCATGGCATTTTTCACAGCAAGGGCGAGTAAATTAGAACATTGCTCAAAGTTTTATTCTTGTCTTCAGATGTATGAGGCTTAAAGATTTTCCAACAAGATTTCCTAATGTTCTAGTCATAGGTTCCCACTGGCCAACTGTCTAAAGTTTCACTAGGGCTCTTCAACTATAGCCATTCTGTTGGTACTTAAACCAGTTTACCATGCCATAGTACTATCTACCTTCTGAAGACAGCCCAGACTCCTTGACCCCAAATATACT
Source organism: Cricetulus griseus (assembly GCF_003668045.3). NCBI lineage: Eukaryota > Metazoa > Chordata > Mammalia > Rodentia > Cricetidae > Cricetulus > Cricetulus griseus. The sequence goes on from NC_048604.1 coordinate 98,277,969, forward strand.
GTGCCCTATGCCCTCTGCCCTTTGACAGTTGATCTTAACTAAAAGACTAAGAAATGATGCCTTTTGTATTTTCACCCATGATGTTTCTTCTCCTTTTTACTTGCCAAGGACATTCGTGGTCCATCCTGGCACCCTTTATTTTCTTGCAGCACCTTCCATCTACTGTTGTCTGCTGTGTTGTTTTTTTGCTGGGAGCTCTCATAATAGGCAGAACATACTTTGCAGCCCCACCTTACACTGCTTTCTAATGGTCCATGGGTACAAGCTCTGTCTTGACCCAGGCAGGAACTTCCTTGAAGGCAACAATGGTAGACATGGTTTCTGTTGTAGCCCCATGACTCCTGGCAGAAAACCTTTATGAGATAAGAGTTAGATGGAGGTAACCAGGCAACAGAAATGGCAGAGTGACTTTGCCCTATGGTACAAGATGAGGTAAGTATGAAATTCCATTTTAAAATGTTAATTTGTTCATCCTTGAGTTTTCTCATTGACTTCTATAATCCAGGTACTGATATGACTTTGTGGTTGAAGGTTATCATCCATTTGACAATACAACTCTCACTCTCCTTGCTTATAGTTGTATGGGAAAAGATAAATTCTAGACATTTAGAGTGGATAATATTTCTATGTATTAACTTACACAATATTCCCTTTAAGAGGCTGAAGAGATTGTTCAGTAGTTAAAATAACTCTAGTGCCTCTTCAAGGAGACCTGGGCTTGGTTCCCAACATCCACATGGTGTCTCACAGTCATTTGTAACTCCAGTTCCAGGGGATCTAGTGTTCTTTCCTAACCTCCATGGGCACCAGGCATGTGCATGGTAAACATATACACATGTTGGCAAAACACTTAAATACATAAAATAAATAAGTAAATACTCAAATATTTAAATTCCCCTTTCCCTGCTGTGTATAGACAGCTGTGTATCCATTTCTTTGAATGATATATATGGTAAGGGGTTAAATGAAATAGAAGTGGCTGTTGTGAGTTCATATGCACAGATGTCATTCTTTGTCTTGATGTTTCTTTGTAGTCATCCACTGCCTCTATCTCTTACTCTCTTTCTTCTCCTCTTCTGCAATGGTCTCTGAGGCTTGGGAGCAGAGGTGAAGTATATGTGTTTCCCTGAGGGCTGAGCATTCTGCAGTCTCTTATTCTCTGTACCTTCACTAGTTCTATTAATTACCACCTCTATGTCAATCACAATCTATTGCAAATAGAAGCTTCCCAGATGAGGGTTGAGAGATGCAATGATCCTCTATCAGTTGTGTAATAGGGTAAGTATGTTTTGCTCATCCTGTAGGCTGCCTCTTTACTAGAGTGTTGGTATTCTTTGTTGTATGGAAACCTTTTAGATTCAAAAGGTCCCATTTATTAACTTTTGGTCTTATAGCCTGCATGATTGGGTCCTGTTCAAGAGGTCCTTATTTGTGACAATGAATTCAATCGATTCCCTACTTTTTCTTGTATCAGAGTCAGGATATCAGGTTTTGTTTTGATCCATTTGGAGTTGAGTTTTGAGACAGTATGCACAAACCCTGTGCAAGCCCAAGCCAAAACAGTCCCCAGCATGGAGAGGGGAGTTGGAATGCTAGTACATCCCTAGTCAAGAAGCTATTGGAAGCTGACAGTTTCTGGGAGAGGGAGAGATAAACAGTTTTCTCTAAGAGTGTAACTTATGGTAATTCACCACACTCCAGGGGAGGGTCACACATCCATGAATATTTGGGGAACACAAAATGGCCTTAAAAGCTTTATAAATGACAAAAATGTACATGAGTAGGGAAGGGGGTTGGATCTGAGAAGAGTAGAGAGATGGACAGTGACTATAATTAAAACATGTTGTATAGAACTCATAGAGAACCAATTTTTTAAAAAGGAAGTAGCCTTTACATTTTCCTGACTCTTAAAAAGCTGAACTCTTTGAGTTCCCAATGATACCCAGAGGAGATCCTTGAGCATGACCAGAGGAAGGCAAAAGAGCGCATGTGTTTTTCCTGTTACATTTAGAGTTTGGAAAAACCTAAGAAGAGGGCTTCTCTTGTCTCAGACAAGAAATCTTCCTGAGAATCCTGTAAGAGCTTGGATCTATAACCAGCTTCTTGGCTGTTTTGTTGGCAAGACTCCAAAGCTGATTGACTTTCAGATGGAAGTAGCCAATTGTCCTAGTGGAGGTATAGTCAGAGATAGGCAGTGGCTCAGCAGGAACCTTCACACTTGAGAATTGAATGTTTATTCTAAGCTCTCTTCACATCCTTGCCTCCAGTCAATAGTTTGTGCCAAGACATGAAAAGCCTGCAAAGACATTGAAGAGAAGAGGGACTGAGAGGAAGAATAGAGGTGTAGCAATCCATTCAATTGTTCGGATGATTGCTTGGAGCTCTCAAAAACAAAGGAATAGTGGACTGTGGTCTTTGAGACCATGGACAGAAATGTGTGTCTACTTTGTATTTTAGTGTCACATTGCTGTGAAAAAAAGCTCCCTCTGGGTAACCCAGATAATTAATACTGGAGAGCTGGATAATGTGTACACACACACACACACACACACACACACACACACACACACACACACACACACACACACACACACACACACACATATATATATATATATATATATATATATATATATATATATATATCTTTTAAAAAACTTCTCACCCTGTGGCATTATATAGTGTGTCCTAATATTCTAATGTTCCACAGTATACTCAATGGCCCTTCCTCCAGATAACACTTGAGAATCAGAAAACAAAACAATTAAGACAAGCAATAAAAGCAACTTTTTAATTATTTTTTATTCTATGTCTCTTTTACATCATGAATCTTGATCCCATTCATTCCCCATCTCTTCACATCTGCCCTCTGCCCCCCTGCACCCCCCCAAAAAACCCCAGAATTTAAGAGAAAAAAAAGGAAAGAATAAAATACAGGGAAAATATAGAAATCTCACCATGGAAGCTGCAGTGTGACACAGTAAGTCACATTATAAACCCCTTTGTCCATTATTTGTAAGTGTTCATTGCAAAGAGTCATTGGTCTGGTTGGAGGTTTCTGGTTTCTACTACACAATTGTTGCTGTGCTTCTTCTGGATATCCTGTTGTTGATTTGTGTTGTGGAGGTCCTGCAATTTTGGGTCTGTGAGTCAGGTCCCTTCACACACTCCAGCAGATCATAGATGGGGTGGAAGACGGGGCAGGCCAAGTCATAACTTGGGTCAGGGCTTGGGCAAGTGGACAACTGTAGGGTTGGTCCACCAGATGTGAAAAGGGGACAGCTCTCCCATGCTTACAACTTCAGGGCTGGCTCTCCCTCACCTAAGCTAACAGGGTTGGCTCTAGTGTGTTGCCCTGGCCAAGTGCAGGGTCTGCTCTCCTGAGTGCTGCAGCTGGCGGGAGTTAGGGACAGGTCTCCCGCTCTTATGACCAGCTCTCCTACCTGCCATGGGCCATGCTGCCACAAGACATGAGAAACGGAGAGAGCTCTCCTATGCTCACAACTTTGGGGCTGGCTCACTCTCACCTGAGCTAACAGGGCTGGCTTTCCCTGGTGAAGCACAGAGCCTACTCTCCCGAATGTTGCAGCTGGTGGGGGTCAGGGATGGCTCTCCCACTCTTATGACCACAGGGTCAGATCTCCTACCTGCCTCAGGCACTGATGGGTGTGGGCGGAGGTAGGGCATCTTTCTCCAGCCCATGTTGCCATGTGGGATATGAGGGGTTGGGCTAGGACTTCCACAGTCACATTCTCAGGGTTGGCTCCCCTGTGCTCTCTCATCAAGAGGGTGATCTCTGCTGTGCAGACAAAGTGCAGGGCAAGCTTCCCCGTGTGTTCCTGCTGGTCAAGGGGTCAGCTCACTCACTTGTTCAGCCCACTCCCTTCCTCTCTCATCTCTTCAGATATGCCTCTGTCCACAGGACCTGAACAGTTTTTGTCTTTCTTCCATAAACCACCATACCTCTGCTTACACTAATAGTGTCCATCTGGCTGTTGCTTCAAGGTACCAGGTGGGCCTGTGTTTTCTTCTTAGAGCCCAGAGGGGATAGCTCCAGGCCTCTGTGTAGACCTCCTTGTTCCATTCAGGTTACCCTGGTGCTGTGTTGGGCCATCCTTCCTCATCACAAAGGGATCATTATAGTGCCTAACTGCTTAGTGCATGGGGCTCCAAGGGAGGGAGGGAGAACAATTGACAAAATAAGAAAATGTCATAATGAAATCCACTACTTTGCATGCTAATTTGGAAAAAACTAATAAAAATAATTAGGAAAAAGTCTGCTGGAAACAAAACATGTCTTAAAATCTGACTTACTCATTTCACTGTAAGTGGTGCTGACTTGTCTAGGGAGAAGGCTCCCTTTAATTAGTTACTACTGTCTTTCTGTGGCCTTGAGGAATGTTTTGGAAAGTAATGTGCTGTATGGTTTCCCTCTATAAAATTCCCCATGTTTGAACATTTTGGCAAGTAAATTTTTGCCCAGTCGTTCAAAATCAATTGTTTATCAACTTTATTGCTCTCTCTTGTCCAGGAAAATGTCTCATTTCCATAGCATTACACCAGCTATGCGATGGCTCACTTGGCCTGCACCATAACTAAAGTTAAGTTATCCTGTGCATAGCTGTCCATTCCATTTGGAAAGCTGGGGACATGGCTGTGATTCTCTTGGAACATAACTCAACCTTTAACTTCGCATATACCCTCAACAGTGTTACTAATACTGTGTTCTCCCATGAACCTTCCCAAGTTTTCCTTGAGTGCTAACAGTCAGCCATCAACAGTCAAATGGAAGAAGACTAATGAATATTTCCTCACTGGACTGAACATTGTTCCATATAAATAGCTGGAGAGCTGGGCTTATTGACTACACATGGAAACTATTTTACTTACTATATCCCATTTACTCCAACTCCCCCCAAAAGATTGGCAAAGTAAATTTGAACAACTACTCCAAGATGTGCAGAATTTGTTTCCAGAGTAACAAGAGAAGGGAAATTTTCATGTTTAAAAAGCTGTTGTGAATCTTCATTATGTGTGTGCAATTTATTTGCTCTTAGCCTTTCCTCTGTGGAAAGATGAAACTTATTCAGTCTCATGTGAATTCTATGGGTGAGTTGCCGGATATGTGTTATTATAATTTATAAATCATAATCCTCTTGTTGGCATTTTTATTCCTCAAAAGGGCATCTTGTTACTCCAATAAGATTCTGTTCATGCCCCTCCTTCTTACTGCTCTACCCTCAACAGCAGTGTATTTCTCCTTTATTAAGACCCTGTAGAGGAAAGCATGGGGGATGCTATTCTAAAATGAGCATCATTCTCAATGGTATTTGGACTAAGATAATAGAAACAAAATTATATTAAAACTATGAAATATTGATTGTAAAAGGAGAGCGGACTACCTTAGGCCAGACTATAAACATACACATGTATACACACATGCTTACATACATGCACACACATGTCAGATTACCAGAATGCTGGGGTAGTTTGCCATCTTCTCAGACGCTTGGAATCTCAATATTGTAGATATAGCTCCTAAGCGTGGTTTGTAATGCAATTTTCTTTAAATTTATATTGGTGAAACCAAGTGACCAGAAAAATATGAGTTAATTTGGGTGCGCTAATCCAATATTGGAACGTTAACAGCATTGAAGAGCTTCTAATCCTTCCAAATGAGGTCATGACACATCAGAGCTAATAAGCAATCTTGAAAAGATCCCAGGAATCAGGTCTCTGGGCAATGGTTTACAAGGTAGACAGTGTTCAGCTGGAATATTTTCCATCTCAGTTTAGGAAACAAATGAGTGAGGGTTATTTTAGTGGTGGTGGTGGCAGTGACTAGCACTTTGGCATTCTTAAGATTCTATCCTTTAAAGGACCATTCATCATTATTTCAGCTCTCAGAGATGTCTATTGTAATTTATATCAAATTGTTAAAACTATGACGTATTCATATATATTGTGGTGGTTTGAATGAGATGCCCCCTCACCGTCTCAGGCTTTGAATGTTTTGTCCCCAATTGGTGGTATTGTTTGTGGAGGCATAGGAGGAGTGGTCTTGTTGGAGGAAGTGTGTCACTATAGGCTGGCTTTGAGAGCTAAAAGACTCACACCATTTCTAACCAACTTTCTCTTCTTCCTGCTTGTGGATCAAAATGGGATTTCTCAGCTGCTACTCTAAGCTGCAATACTTGCAGTTGGCTTACGTCTGCTCTGCCACCACAGACTCAAAACTCTGAAACCATAACCCCAAATAAATTCTGTTGTGGAAAATTATTTTATGCTGTGTTCCTGCTTTGAAACATTTGTTTTAATGATGCAAAGATATGTGGCATTATTTTATGTTGCATTTGTTTAACTCTGTGAAGCTGCGTTACTTTGCCTGCCTAAAAAATAAAAAACAACCCTGCTTGGTCTAATACAGAGATGAATGACCAATAGCAAGGCAGGAGAAAGGATAGGTGGGACTTGCAGACAGAGAATAAATAGAAGGAGAAATCAGGGGAAAGAAGAAGGAGGATTAAGAAAAGGAGGAATGGAGGACACTAGGGGTCAGCCACCCAGCCAACCATGGAGGAAGAGTAAAAGTAAAATATATAGAAGAAAAGGAAAAATCCCAGAGGAAAATGTAGTTGGTATAATTTAAGTTAAGAAAAGCTGACAAGAAACAAGCCAAGCTAAGGTCATGCATTTATAAGAAAATAAGCATTGGCGTGCATGATTTATTTGGGAGCTGGGTGGTGGGCTCCCCAAAGAGTAAAGAGTAAAAAGCAACCACCAACAACAAAATTCTTCTATATTTTGCCTTAGTTATGATATTTTACAGCAAGAGAAAAGTAACTACTACAGCAGTACAACTTGATAAATTCATATGAGCTAGATCAAAATATTGAGTATTTTCAGTGACTTGAAAGGCTGCTTTGTACCCCTTCTGAGTCAATATGTCTTTGAAATATATATATAGTAATTTTTCTTGGTTATCTATTTAGTAGTTGAGTTGCTAGGTGATGTTTCTCTCTAGTAATTGTTTATAATAAGTAGTTACTACTAGTGTTTCAAACTTTCACTCCCACCTGTAATGTGTAAGAAGTGTCCATTTCTGTGTCATTAGTTAGTGTTTTCAATCTTTAATTTTGGTTGTTCTGCTCATTGTGTGGTAATATCTCATTGTGATTTAAGTTTGCTTTTATATGATGATTAATGGAGTTATAGGCTTTTTCATTTGTTGGTGGGAATTTGGATATTCTCTTTATAAAGTGTCTGCTCAGGTCTTTCACTTATTTCTTAATTCAGGCATTTGCCTTTTTGTGTATATTTTTAGGAGTTATTTACATAGTGTGGATCTGTGGTTTCCTTTGGTACATGTAGATGTTTCATCGGTGACTGGCCTTTTCATTTTCTTAAAAGTGTCTTTTAATGAACAGAAGTTTTTAATTTTAACAATATCCAATGTGTCCCTATTTACTTTTAAAGTTTATGCTTTTGTATCATTTTAAAGAAAGCTTGCCTCACCCCCAGCCTACCCCCATCCACTCCTCTCAACAGGTAAGGGCTCCCAAGGAGAGTTGATAAAGTCTGGCACATTAAGCTGGGGCAGAACCAAGCCCCTCCCCCTGTATTAAGGCTGAGTATGGGAACCTCTCTTTAGGGAATGGGCTCCAATGTGGAGTCAGGGGGACACTCCTCCACTGCTGGTGGGAGTGCAAACTTGTACAGCGACTTTGGAAATCAGTATGGTGTTTTCTTAGAAAATTGGGAATCAATCTACCTCAAGATCCAGCAACACCATTCTTGGGCATATACCCAAAAGGATGCTCAATGATACCACAAGGACATTTGCCCAGCTATATTCATAGCAGTGTTATTCATAATATCCAGAACATGGAAACAACCTAGATATGCCCCTCAAATGAAGAATGGATAAAGAAAATGTGGTACATTTATACAATGGAGTATTACTCAGCTGCAAAAAGAAATGACATCATGAAATTTGCTGGCAAAAGGATGGAACTAGAAAAAAGTGCTGAGTGAGGTAACTCAGACTCAGAAAGACAAACATGATATATACTCACTAATAAGTGGATATTAGATGTAAAGCAAAGGATAACCAGACTACAATCCACAGTTCCAGAGAAGCTAGGTAACAAGGAGGACCCTAAGAGGGACACATGCATCACCTTGGGAAGGGAAATTAGATGAGATCTCATGGATAAACTGAGGGGGGTTGAGGAGCTTGGTAAAGGGGAGGGGATGGGGGATGAGACCATAAGGGAACAGGATGGTTGAGGGGGGGAAGGATGGAGAGGGAGAGCAAGGAAAGAGATACCTTGATAGAGAGAGCCACTATAGGGTTAGGGAGAAAACTGGTGCTAGGGAAATTCCCAAGAATCCACAATGACCTATTAGAATTACACCTGAATTCTCAATGGAGAATATAAAAGCCAGAAAGTCCTAGACAGATATGCTGCAAACTATTAATAGATCACAGGTGCCAGCCCAGACTACTATAACCAGCAAAAATTCCAATCACCATAGACGGAGGAAACAATTATAGTCCAATATAAAGTCAAATTTAAACACTATCCACAATTCCAACCCTACAGAAAGTGCTAGAATAATGTCAACCTCTGGGCTGTAACCTCTTTGAAGGACAAATGACCCTTTCACAGGGGTCACATATCAGATATACTGTATATCAGATATTTACATTATGATTCATAACAGTAGCAGAATTGAAGTTATGAAGTAGCAATGAAAAAATTTTATGGTTGGGGATCATCACAGCATGAGGAAGACTGAGACCACTGCTCTATTGTGTCATGAAATATTAAAAGTACTTTTCCTTTTCTAGTTACTTCATCATTCATTATTTACCCCCTTTCTGTCCTTCTCTCCACTCCCTGGTTTCTGTTGGTGATTATTCCACTCACTACCAATATGTGATCAGCTCTTTGCATTATTACACGTAAAAACAATCTTTGTGTTTCAATGCCTAGCTTATTTTACTTTATATAATGTCAATTTCAAAACATGATTACTCTGTGAGTTCCAATTATTTTAAGCATTTATCATTTATAGATATTATCTTGACTATTTATTGCAAACAGTGTTGCTGGAAACATGGGAGAGCAGCTTCTCCTTGATATAATGATGTCAGTTCCTTTAGATAGAAACACAACCAGCAGTGAGGTTTTAGATCATATGGTGTATCTATTTTCAAAGGTTTGGTTTTGAAGAATCTACAAATCATTTTCCACAGTGATTTGACCATTTTACATGTCTACTGATATTGTGTAAGAGTTGCTTTTCTCCTTGCGTTCATCAACAGTTCTTACACTTTGTTTTATTGATAATAGCCATTTTCACTATGGCTGTAAGATTGTGATTTGATTTGCCTTTCCCTCATGATTCGTGAACTGAGGAATTGTTTTGTATACCTTGCCTTTTGTATGTTTTCGTTGAGAGATGCCTATTCAGACCATTTACTCAGGTTTTAGTTGAATTTGTTTTTGCTTTGGGGTTATTTGAGGATTAAATTATATTGCAAATATTAACCCTTTATCAAAATAAAAATTTACAAAATCTTTCTCCCATCTGCGTAGATTGTGTCTTTATCTAAACTCATACAATACCCTGAATATGTCCTATGTCATATATGTGCTGTTTCCCTTGATTTTCTGAAGCTTCTTAGCATAGTATCCTGTTTCTCTAGTTTTGATTTTGCTTCTTATGTTTTAGGAGAGTTATTAACAACTTTTTTCTTATTACTGTTCTTTTTTTTATAATTTCATACTTTGACATTTTACATGAACACCTCGAAGACCAGTTGAGGTGACATACACCTTTTATACCAGCATCCAGGAGGCAAAGCATACTCTACATGGGAAGTTCCAGGCCTACCAGGATTAAACAGTGGAATCATGTCTCAAATAAAACAAAATAGGACACTTACACTGAGCTATAGTAAAATCAATATCTTACCATACGAAGCTGAAAACCAATCATCTGTAGCTTTCACTGCATTAATTAAGGCATGGCGATATACCCAGTACCCTAACACTTGAGATGCTGATTTAGGAACTTCTAGATTTTTTTGTTTTGAATTTTTTTTAAATTTCATTTTACATTCCAACCAAAGTTCTCCCTCCCACCCCTCATGCCTCCCTTCCAGTTCACCTCCCATCCATTCCTCCCAACACATAAGTGCTCCGATGGGGAGTAGACAAAATCTGGCACATTAAGTTGGGGCAGGACCAAGCCCCTCCCCCCTGAGTTAAGGCTGAGCATGGCATCCCTCCACATGGAATGGGCTCTAACAAGCTATCTCATGTGCTAAGTTTGTATTGTGGTCCTACTGCTAGGGGCCCCTCTGATAGTCCAAACTTCACAACTGTCTCCAACATATGGAGGGCCTAGTTTGGTTCCCTGAAGTCTCCACAGCTGTCTGTCTAGAGTTCATGAGTTTCCAGGAGCTTGGTTCAGCATCTCTGTAGATTTCTCCATCATGATCTTGACCTCCCTTGCTCATATGTTCCCTCCTCTCTCTCTTCGACTGGATTCCCAGAGATAAGTTCATTGTTTATCATTGTACACAGTATTAGCCATGGTTTTCCAAAGCATGTTCATTAATTCTTGCAAAGCACCTTCATGATCATTAAGTGTTTAAGGAGATGTTCAGGGATCATACGAAAAGGATTGTATCTGCAATACAATACAGAGTTATTTTAAAATCATATACAAGCCTCTGAAAGGAAGTGCTCTTGACATTTTGATCTTTCATATCTTGTGACACAGATGAGGCTCACAGCAGTCATTTACTATACACTCTCCCTATTTGATTTTATTATTTTGACTCATAGGAAGCATAATGTCAAACAAAGAGAAAGTACATATTGTCTTGGCTGCTATGTATGCTGAGAATAGCTCCTGGATCTTGGAAATAATAGAGATAAAATAAAGAATGAAGGTAGATCGCTCTCTCTCTCTCTCTCTCTCTCTCTCTCTCTCTCTCTCTCTTTGTGTGTGTGTGTGTATGCGTGTGCACACACACACACACACACACACATGATAGATGATAGCAAAGATTGTTATAGCTGCATTTCAGGAGCACATGGTATGTTGTTATCCACAGGAGACCAGGAAAAGAAAGTCTAAGAGAACTTCCTCAATCCATTTACTACTTATACTCCTGTTATATCGATGTAGGCCAAACTTCTATAATATAGAAATCAGTATTTCACAATAACTGTGTTTCACAGTAAATTGTATTTCTCAATAAATTGCAATGCGAATATAAAATTTCTTTCATCATCTTGTCATTTAGTGTTTTGAGATAAAAAGAGATTTAAACCTCATTTGTTCCAATTTTCCCTACATAACATCAGATAAAAAACTAACTGAAAAGCGCAAAATGGGTCAATACTAATTTTGTTTGGTTGGTGTTTGGTTTTGTCTCCGTATGTGGGAGACAATTGTGAAGCTTGGACTATCTGAGATGTATATCTTTTCTAGATTTACTCACTGGATAAAAAAGAAAGAATGGGTAGAATGGAAGATCATTAGGTTAAGCAAAATAAGGTAAACACCACCTTTTTCTCAAATGCAAGGTCTGGATGAGCTGGGTATTATTATGTCAACTTGACACAAGCTACATTCCTGTGGGCAAAAGAAACCTCAATTGAGAAAATGCCTCCATTGGATTGGGCTGTAGGCAAGACTGTGGAACAGTCTCTTAACTAGTGATTAATATAGGAGTGCCCTGTGGTACATTTTCCTAATTAGTGATTAATGTAAAAGTGCTCATCTCTGTGTGGGCAGTGCCACCCCTGGGCTTGTGGTCCTGGGTTCTATAAGAAAGGAGGTTGAGCAAGCCATGAAGAGTAAGCCAGTAGGCAGTACTCCTCCATGGATTCTGTATCAGTTCTGCCTTGTGTTTCCTGCCCTGACTTCCCTGGATGATGGATTGTTACCTGGAAATATAAGAGAAATAAACTCTTTCCTCCCCAAGTTGTTTTTGGTCATGATATTTTATCACAGCAATAGAAATCCCAACTAATGCACTGGATTTAAATTATAAATGTATATAATATATATGTATGCATGTACATGTAGGACATGAAGGTAGAAAAGGGACTGTGAGAGGGGAGGAAGAGGCACACAGGGAAGGGGAAAGAGGAAGAAGAGAGAGAGGAATGGAATATATAGTGTAAAAGCAGATAGGCAGACTATTTTGAGAGAGGAAACAGACCAACAACAGAGGGGACATTAGGAAAGCCTGTTGGAGGTATGTCAAAAAAGAATAAGGTATAATGATATCCATGTATGGAAATGCCACAGTGAACCCATTACTTAGTATCTTAACAAAAATATCAATAGGAAATAAACAAAAATTGAGTTGGGGCTGTCTCTTATGCATGAGATCTTGGGTTTGATCTCCAGAAACATAAAAATAAATTCATGTGTGGTAGTGCATATCTGAAATCTTGGGACTTAGGCCAGGAGGAACTTAAATGCCAGGTCAGGGTGGGTTACATATGGAGACCCTGTATCAAACAAATAAATAATAAATAAATATAAGCAAAAGAATAAAACCTAGCACTGTGATTGATATGGACAATTAGAAAATTTTTCAGTGTTGTAAAACCCATCATGACTATGGGCTAAAGATTTTCAGCATAAAATGTTGATAATGATGTGAATTAACTAGAGGTCTTATTGTTGGTGAGAGTGTAAAATATAATTTGATTACTTTGGAAATCCATTTGTCAGTTTACTTGAAACACATGTCTGTGCTGTGACCTCAAATTTCTACTTCTAGGCATTCCTTGAAGAGTAATAAAAATGTATGAGATTTATATCACTCCCCACTCAAACCTCAGGAAACATCGTGGAAGAAGGGAATGAGGAATTGTAAGAGCTGGAAGATGGGGAGGGATGCTATGAAATGACTACTGGACAAGAATATTGCTCTCAGGTACCCATAACAGCTGTGGTTGCCTGCCCAAGACCTTCCCAAGATCAAGTCCATGAACATTTCAGTGTAGGTAAGTAGAAGTATGTAAGATATTGGTAGTTAATGACCACTGGGAGTGATTCAAAGGTGTAACCAGTGGTAAATTGCCCACGATAAAGTAAATAACCCCATATCCATCACACATAAACATGCCAGCAATGCTAATTAAACTAAGATGATTTTTAAACAATATATATAAAAGCTTGTTACTGTTTGACCACAAACTAGAAATAAGACAAATATTCATCAATAGATTTAGATAAGGAAATTGCAGTTCATTTATGCAACAGAATGATACGCAGTAATAAAAAATAACAAATTGTACTCACTCCTAAGTGGATAGTAACTGTAAAATAAAGGATAATTATGCTACAATCTACAGACTCAGAGACTAGGTAACTATAGTGGGAAATTACCAATATGGAGTCAGGTAGAAATATAAGGGTATTTAATAGGGAAAAGCCTTACTTACAGCAACCTAGCCAGCGGGCGTGGCAGCAGTCTGAAAAAGTGAAACCGAAAGAGAAACGCAGTCCCCTGAAAGCCTCACTCTAACGTCTCCCTGACCACGCCCTCGAAAGCGTGGTCAGGCACACCTGTAGCCAGCCCCTAAGTAGGCGTGGCTACAGCTTCCCCTACAGGAAACAAGGAGGGTTTACGGGGTATGACTGGATCTCCATGGGAAGGGGATATAGAAGAGATTTTGTGAGCAGACAGAGGGCAAGTGGAGATGGAACATCAGATTGAAGGGATGGCAGGGAAGAGTACCAAAAGAGACTACTGGAAAGTGTGTGGGGAGGTGCATTTCGGGCTTAGGTTAAAAACCTGGCACAAGGGAATCTCCCAGGAATCTCCAAGGATGACCCCAGCTAAGACTCCTAACAATAGCAGATAAGTAACCTGAATTGGGCATCTCCTGTCAAGACTTCAAGTAGAGGGGGTGGGAAATCAACCCAGCCACATAATCTTCAACCTACAGTCTCTCCTCCCTATGAGATGTGCTGGGATTTGCGCCTAAGCCAGTTGTTATCACAGAGGCTTCATCCAGCAACTGATGGAAACAGACACATACTCACAGCCAAACATTAGGCAGAGTTCAGGGAATCATGAAGAAGAGAGGGAGAAAGGATTATAGGAGCCAGAGGGGTAAAGGGCACTACAAGAATAGTGCCCACAAAATCAACTAACCTGGGCTCATAGGAGCTATGGAATCCTTCTGTACATTGTGGATATATATTACTCTCATTGGTTAATAAAAAACTGACTGGAAGGTAGGAAGTATAGGCAGGACAGCCAAACTGAGAATGTTGGGATGAAGAAGGGCAGAGTCAGTGGAAATGCCAGCAGACACACAGGAAGCAGGATATGTAGAAAATGAGGTTGCACCCCATAAGCCACATGGCAGAGGGTAGATGAGAAATATGTGTTAATTTAAAATGTGAGAGTTAGCTAGTAACAAGCCTGAGCTATTGGCTGAGCATTTATAATTAATATTAAGCCCCTGTGTCAGTTATTTGGGAACTGGTGGGCAGGATAGAAACTTTCACTTACAAATGGTAAAAGGGTTAACAAAATTATTCAGTTGGAACCTCCACCTTGTCCCTCCATGATCCACAAAGCCCCATTCCTATCTCTTCCTCCAAATCCCGCCCACTCAGAGAAACTCTGAACAAAGGGAAGGTGCCAAAAGCCCAGTTCTGAATTCTTGGTGACTATTCCAACTTCCTTGTCTGATGCTGCCAGCAGCCCAAATCCCTGTCCAAGTGCTCAGCTTTTGACCATACCTGGGCACAAACCAAGCTTGTGGCAGACACATCATCACCCTCTCCTACAACTTTTAAGATCTTCCTGCTTTTAGTTTGGGGTTGTGGCAAAACCTCTATCTCTGGGCCTGGAGAAATCTCCTGGAGTTGCTTTGCTCAAGTAAACCTGTTGTTATACTTTTCCAATTTGACTTGATCTGGCTTACTGATTTACAGCATTGGGGGAGAAACCTATTATGGGTGGCAAAAACTATGAAAATTGTGAGGAGAGACATATAAGAGAGAAAGAGAGAGAGAGAGAGAAGGAGAGAGAGGGGGAGGGAGGGAATTCTGTAGACCCTCCCTTAGGATTGCACTGGGAGACAATGGTGTCAGCTATGCCAGAATCCTTGTTCCAGGCCACACATACAAACACCAGTTTCTTATAGTGTCTTCTGTCTGACAGATGCTTTCCCAAGGATCTTGATAGTTTTTATTTAGTTTGACTTTATCATTAGCAATAGAGTATTACTGTCTTGACATCCTTTTGGCATGGCACTTACACTTAAAATGACTATGTGTATGTGGTAGTTAGAAATCATGTTCTGCAGTCCAAAATCCTCAATGTTAAATCTAAATCAACCACTCAAGATTTTTAAAGATTTTATCGATTATTTATATACACCTGTGTGTCTGAGAATATGGACATGTGTGCAGCTAGAAGAGGATGTGGGATCCCCTGTGTCATAGGGAGTTAAGAGTCTCCTGATGCGTGTGCTGGGATCAAACTTTGGTTCTCTGTAGGAGCGACAACTGCTCTTAACCTCCAATCCATCTCTCTAGCCCCCACTTATAAGTTCTTGACCTTGGAACAGTTTGGAAGTACTTGAAGTGCATGAATTGTGCTTGGATGTTTGTGGACTTTCAATAAATGGATATCGTTGTATAACTGATGTATATTTGGAAACACAACAATGTCACTTGGTCCTAGTAATTGAGTATTTGTTAAAGTGAATTGTATGAGAATGTCAAACATTGAGTGTATTGCTGGAGTCTAGCTCCAGCAGGACCTCCAAAGAGGAGGAGTAAAGTCAGTGAGGGAAGGAAACTAATATGATCTGAGGAAAAATCAGGATGGCTGAAAAAGGGCTGTGGAAAAAACCCACAACTGTTCTTATTAAGGAGGTATAGTAGTGGCACCCAATAAAGTTACAGACAGAAAACAACCAGTTATTTACAGTCAATAACATCACTGCTTTTCCAAGTTGGGCTTCCCAACAGGAATTATACATCTTGTGGGTCCACTTGTTAAATACTAATTGTCACTGCTGTAATTTGTTCCCATGTCCTCTTGCAACCAGCAACTCTTGGCACATATGCATGCATATTCATACTTACATGTATTGTTTTTAAAAGATGTCTTTTACTTTTATTTATGTGTGTGTGTGTGTGTGTGTGTGTGTGTGTGTGTGTGTGTGTGTGTGCCACCTGTGTTCAAGTGCTTGCAGTGGCCAGCAGAATGTATCAGAGCTCCTAGAGCTGGAGTTATAGGCAGTTGTAAACTACCCCATATGGGTGCTGGGAAACCAAACTGGGTTCCTTTGGAAGAACCACAGATACTCTTAGCAGGCGATCCATATTTCCAATCCCGTTCATGAATTTTTCATGGATAATGGCATTTAGGAGAGTGAATGTTATGGTATTGGGTTCATTTTAGTTCCAGGGTGAAAACAAGCCTGTGAGGAGTTAAAAGTGACTTTGTAATTTGTAATCTTAGTGACTTGGATCGTTCTTTGGATTGCTCTAAGCTTAGGTAATTAGCATCCTTAAATAACTTGTCAGAGATCCTTGTCTTATATTGTCTTACTAGCCCCAGAGTTCGATGTTATCATGGCTGTCAATAGCAGTTCTTCTGAGCTCTGGTTGCAGGGACCCTAAAGAGTCATAGTGAATCGTTATTTAATAATTGTTAATTCTTGCCCCTCAAAAGAGGTCTTGTCACCAGAAAGTCCCAAGAAACCATACCCCCAAGGACAAGAATCTATCATACATAGTTTAGAATGGAGCTGGAGTGATGGCCTAACAGTTAAGAGCTCTTGTTGCTCTTGTGGTGGACCTGAGTTCAGTTCTTAGCATCCATATGGTGGCTAACTATGGTCTAGAATTTAAGTTCCAGAGGATTTAATGCCCTCTTCTGACCTCTGGGGGAACTTTATGCACATAGTACTCAGATATACATGTAGGCAAAACAATGACACATAAAATAATTACAAACAAATCTTTAAAGGGGGATTTAGAATGACTTCTGTTAGCTTACAGTGCTGCTTCAATGGGTTGGTGAAATTAAAAGAGAGGAGAGATAAGTTTGAGTGAGAAATGACAGCAGCCATAATCTTAAATACTTTTATTTATAAACTTGACAAACATCTAAAAGCATATGAACCATTGTTAAGGCTCTTTCTGGGGCCTAGGAAGGAGTAATGCAAATGTAGTGTGAAGCTAATGTTTCTTAAGTAATGCAGAGTTATAGCTGATCACTTGTTGGCCAAATGGAATAGTACTTTAGTGGCACAGACTGGTAGATGGTCAGGGTTCAGATGTTATTTCAAGGTGTTGGGTGTGGGTTGTGTCCACCTTATTAGCACTGAATATCCCACACCTTCAGAGCTGGCATAACACCTTTCACAGAACAGATATTCAATTAACAGGCATAGTGTGAGGGAGGGAAATAACCCCAGGATGACAGTATGTCGAGAGTTCAATGGCTTTTTGAGTGTGAAAGAAATGACTCTTGGGATGTGTATAACACTAACATATATATGTACAAAAGAACTTTGGTAAATATATATATTTATGAAGTTGGAAGATCACAGTAATGGATAAGTAGCTTAAATCTAGCCTGCCATCTTATTTTGTACTTTCAAATGTACTGGATTACAGCTATGCTCACGGTTAACAATTGTCTGGACTCTTTCTGTTACAATAGCAGGGATGATGAACTGTAAAGGATACCACAGAGTCTGTAAAAGCCTGTGATATTTACTACATGTATATTTATAGGAAAAATTATTACTTCCTTATGGTTTTTATGTGAAGTGTCCCATACAAGCACATGGATTTGAATGCTTGATCCCCAGATGGTAGTGATGTCTTTTGGAGGCTGTAGAACCTTTGGGACTGTGCCCCTACCTAGCAGAAGTAGGCTACCAGGGTCAAGTGGCATCTGTAGGCTTAGCAAGTGACATCTGCCTCTTGCCCCAGCCTGAACTCTCTGCTGCTTGGTCAGTCAAGATATGAACAAGCCATATTACATGCTTCCACCATTATGGTCTGTCTTAGTTAGGGTTTCTATTGTTGATGAAGAGATACTATGACTGTGGCAACTGTTATAAAGAAAAAACATTTAATTGGTGTGGCCTGATCATACTTCAGAGGTTCAGTCAATTATCATCATGGTGGGAAGCATGGTAGCATGCAGGCAGTCATGGTAGCTGAGAGTTCTACATCCAGTATGGCAGGCATCGAGAAGAGAGAGTGCGTGACACTGGGCGTGGCTGGAGTTTATGAAACCTCAAAGGTCACCTCCTGTGATACCCTTCCTACAACAAGACCACAACTACCCCAACAAGGCCACACCTCCAATATTGCCACTCCCTTTGAGACTTTGAGGCCAATTTTCATTCATACCACCACATGGCCCAAACCAATTCACTCACCATGGATTCCCTATGACAGTGGATGGTACCCTCTGAAACCGTGAGCCAGCATAAAAATCTCCTTTAAGTTGCTTCTGTAAGGTATTTTGCCACAGTGATGAGAACAGTAACCTGTGCACTCCAGATGCGCATTATCATATTTTGATGTTAAGTCTCACTTTATTCCTGTGAGGTAGACCTGACAGGTCTTATCTCCAGTTGACAGGTGATAGATGAAAAAACAAAAACAAACTGAGAGTCAAGAGGAGTACAATATCTTCCTGGCTGGTTGCTTAGTTGTGCATCAAATAAAACATTGAAGTCAAATTCAAGTTCTGGGATTCAGTCAAGTGCAACACAACAGGGGCTGCTGAACTACATTGAACAAGCACCTGCTACAAAACATTAGGAAAGGGAAGCTTTCCCAGATGAGCTTGCTAAATGAAGGAAGCCTCACCAGTTCCACTATAGCCTTTGGGCAAATGCTATAGGAGCCTCACAAATCTCTCAGACTTGTGTTGTTTCTACCACTTCCCTGTAGGGTTAAGCAATCATTGCCCACAGTAGAAGCTGGCTTGACAAAGCTTCCTTTAAATTCTGCCTTCTCACCCTTTTCATATCTCCCCACTCCTCTACCCATGTTATCAACACTCCCCAAAATCAACTACTTGTATCCACAGTCTTCTTAAATGGAAGCACGCTTAAAGGAGAGTAAATATTTGGCCTCATCTTGTAATGTTTTCCAAGGGAAGACTAGGTCATGAGGATGGGGTTAATCTTTGTGGTTCATTCTATTAACCCAACTTCTAGTTTGCAGGTGAGGGCTCACACACACTTGCTCTCTCCAGCCCCTCAGTCACTGATTTCAAATAGCCTCTGCTTGCTATGCCAGCCAGGAGGGAAGTGAGCATCAGCCAAGACTCCCTGGCTGCTGCTGACTGCAGAGTCATCAATCAATGCCTTACACATGCTCTCAGCCGAGAGGCAATTAGTGCTACTCAGGATAAAAACTATTATAAGGCCTTGGATGGATGCGTTATTGAAGAGACTATCAAATCAGCCTGGCTGGTAGAAGTGACCGGAGGTGGTGGGAGGGCTCCCTATGTGTGCTAGGCCACAGGCTAGGGTAGAGCACAGCTTTCCAACTCCAGTTTGGAAGGGTCATTGCAGTGATAGAACATTAGTCATTAGTGATAAGGACATTACCACTGCTTCCCTTCTGGGTTCTCCCCTCACCAAACTCAGCAATGCACTGCACCTACACATATAGTTATGTCCTTTGTTTTCATTTTTAAAAACAAGAAAATGGACTCATTTCAACATAGTGATGGTAACTGTTTTGATTTTTTGTTTTGCAGATTTTTTATTTGAATTAGAAACAGGATTGTTTTACATGACAATCCTAGTTCCCTCTCCCTCCCATCCTCCCCTACCCCCCCAACTAAAACCCTACCTATCACATATCCTTTCTGCTCCCCCTGGATGGTGAGGCCTTCCATAGGGTGTCATCAGAGTCTATCCTATCCTTTGGGATAGGGCCTAGGCCCACCCCTGTGTGTCTTGGCTCAGGGAGTATCCCTCTATGTGGAATGGGCTCCCAAAGTCCACACCTATGCTAGGGATAAGTACTGAACTACCATAGGAGGTCCCGTAGATTTCCGAGGTTTCCTCACTGAAACCCATGATCCTGGGGTCTAGATCTTTTGCAAGCTTTACTAATTTTTTATTGCTTTTAAATGTCTCCTATATTTTCCTGTGGCTTTTCCTCCACCATCTCTCTCTCTCTTCTTCTTCTTATTGTGCTCTCTCTTTCCATCTTTATCCCCTACCTCATTTTCTTTATCAGCTTCCTTTTCCTGCCCCCTTCTACTTTCCCTTTCCCATGTCCTCTCGCCCCTCCCTTCCTTACCCATCCCTAGCTCTGGACCTTCTTTGGGTCCTTGAAATATTTTCTTATATTCTAACATTCCTAAAAGTACATTCATTTATTGAATCTTTGATTGTGTTCTTTATCATTGTGGGTGGGTGTGGTGGTAGGGGCTTTGGCAGGCTTTCTTAGACTGCCAGCTCCCAAATCATGACACAGAGACTTACTATTAATTATGAAACCTCGGCCTTGTTTCTAACTAGCCTTTTTTTAAAAGTCTTAAATGAACCCATTTCTATTAATCTTTGTGATTCCTTGAGGCTCATTTACCTCATCTAAGTACTGTCTACCCTGCTTTTCCTGCTTTGTCCATGTCTGTCTGTCTGGCCCCTGACTGACTGGCTGGCTCCTCTTTTCTCTGTGCCCACTAGCCCTGCCTATCCTCTCCTTTCTAGAAATTGTCTATTCAGCTTTTCATTAGACCAATCTCGTTCGTTAGGCAGGCAAGGTGAAACAGCAACAAATGCAGCATAAACAAATGCAAAACATCTGTACGTAGGTCAACAATTATTCTGCACCCCAAACAAATGAACCATCTTTACATAATTAAACTAATATTCTATTATTCCACAACAGGGGGCTGAAACAGGTAAGTCTTTCTGTGCCATTTGTGCCCAAAGAGCCTGACATAAAATCAGTTAGAATCATTTTCAAGCAAAATTCTGTATTGGGCTTTAAAAGTCTTCTTCCCAGGCCCCAGCTGGACAGACTGCCTTGCTGTCTTTGCAGAAGCCCACTGTGCCTGCTGAGCATTACCTAGGTGATGCAGTACCACAAAATTCAGCCATTTTTGAAAAATACGTGACAAGTGTTCTCTCCTGCATTAGTTGTCTTGAAAGGCAGGAGACAAACGAGTAAGATGAAAGGCAGCACCTGGGGCCGTGCCTCATGGGCTGGGCCTCATAGGCTGTGCTTCATTGCTGGACTTCTGTGGGCTGAGAGGACACGGGCACTGTTGAAACCAGAATGGAGGCCAAATGACCACAGGGTTAGTGTCCAGAGCTGTAAAATCTGACATGTCCCTGGGCCTGGTTCTGCATCATCACCCACCTGTCCAAGTATTGAAAACCTGTTGGCCAGCACATCTGTTGCCCTTGTTACTTGAGAGCTGAGGCAAGAGAATCCACTGAGCTCAGGAGTTTGAGGCCAGCCTGGGCAACACAGGGAAATTCCATTTCACCAAACAAAACAACAAAAACTCATGCTGGGAAAGTAGAAGACACAGCAGGAAGAGGAGGAGGAGAGAAAACTCAAAGATTCAAGATGCGGGGGTTGAAGAGAAAGCACAGCTGGGAAGGTGCTTGCCACGGAAGCACAAGGAGCTGAGTTCCAACCCAAGAACCCACAGTAAACAAAAGCAACCCACTTCCCTGGGATCTTTGAACAGCTGGCCTTGCCTGCTTGGCAAGATGTAAGCCAGTGAGATGCCCCATCTCAAAAACAAAATGAACAGTGCTTGAGGAACAGGCACAGAGGTTGAACTCTGGATTCTGTATACATGCATGCATAGACACAGCATGCACATACACTACCAAAGAAGGTGGAAAAGCTATGTACCAAGCAAGAAAGGCAGTTGATAAATCACCAATGAGAGAAAATGAATTCACTCGAGATGGAAGTAAAATAGTTTGCTTAAAGCTCACAAAGATTGCATTATCAGTATAGCTATGATGACAGATGGAAAAAATGAATTTTCATAAGAACAAGAAATCATAAAGAGTAAGGGCAAGTTGGATGCTAAAACAAAACAGAATGAAAATGTAATTACTGGAGGTACTCAATAGAAAGGAATTTATTTTATATTTTATTTTATGTATATGGGTGTTTTGCCTGCATGTATATTTCTGCATCACATGCTTGCACTTTTGATGTCACTGGAAGTCAGAAAAATTCCCCGTGTCTAGAATTATGGAGCGGCCATGTGGGTACTGGAAATCGAATGAGGGTCCTCTGCAAGAGCTCTTAACTGTGGAGCTACCAATCTAGCTCCAAAACTCAACAGATAAACTGAAAACCGAACCCATTTGAATAGAGAATTTGTGATTTAGAAAACACATTTGAAAAACTCATCCAGAATACAGTACAGAGACAGTAATTTCAATTAGAAAATTTACCATGGAGATAGGTTACAAAACACACAGGTTTTTGGGTGTGGTGGGGAACTCCAGTAATACCAGTACCCTGGAGGCTGAGACAGGAAGATTGGGAATTGCAGCTTAACTTTTGCTATGTACCAAGACTTTCAAAAAATTTAAACAGTAACAATGCTTAGATAAAATGTGCATTCTATAAGGAAAAAAAAGGCTAAGAAGCTAAAACTGCCAGTGATGTTTAAGAAGATAGTTATAAACTTTTCCCGTAATTGATGACAGCCATGAATCTTTAGAGCAAAGCACACTTTTAGACTGAGAAGGAATCAAAGGATACCCATCACTAGGCAATACTGGAGCACAAATGAAGAGTAGCAGGCATAGAGAGAAAATATTTACAGAGCTACCAAGTAGAAAAGACAGATATAAGAGAATAATTAGGAAGAGAGCAGGCTTTTCATTAGCGATAGTTGCAAGGAGACAATGGAGCAATATATTAGAGCTAGAAATTTATGCGCATATAATTCTTATTGAAGAGTGAAGTAAAATACCAATATTTTACAATTTACAAAGGCTGAATGGTGTGAATCATAGATCCCACTTGAAAGAAATACTGAATTATGCATGTTCTTCAGAAGAGGAGTGAATGCCAGGCAATGCTTCAAATGTGTGAAATAACAGTGAGCAAATAAACTGGTGAAATATGTCAGTATGTATGTTTAATTAATGATGGGGAAAAAGTTAATACTTTATATACATAAGAGGGATGCTACTTCTCAAAATGACCATAAAATGATGGGGACTATTCAGTTCATATTTAGAGCAGGTAAGGGTTTTGATTTCACTAAAATCTAAAGGTAACTCACAATTAGTTTAAGGAAGCATGGGGACTTTTCACATTATGTTTTGTAAATAAATAGATTATGTATAAGTATTTATAGAACTATTTTCTAGCTTACAAATTACTATTTGATTATGTGAACACTCCAGATCTTTTTTGTGACAAAACACCCCTACAAATAAAATTAGTCAAAGTGTTACTTAAAGGAAGGATTTTTTGAAACATTGTCTCTAGACCAAGTAAACTTCAAACTTGCTAAATACTGAGGGTGACCTTGAACTTCTGAACTTCCTGCTTCCATCTTCTGAGTGCTGGGAAAATTGGTATGTGCCTCCCTGAACACTTTTTAAATATTTATATATTTTATTTTAATAAATAAAACAATTTTATTATATATATATATATATATATATATATATATATATATATATCCTGCTTTAATGCATGTGCACCATGTGCATAACTGGTGCTCACTGAGATTGGAAGAAAGTTTTAGAAGTCTTGGAACTGGAGTTATAGATGACTATGAACTACCTTGTGGGTGCTGGGAACTGAACCCGGGTCTTCCGCAAAAGCAACAAGTGCTCTTAACTACTGAGCCATCTCTCCATTCTTCTATCTATGTTTTATGTGATCCTAGGAAATGAACACAGGTCTTTGTGCATTCCAGGCAAGCAATTTTCCAACTGATACATGACTCTATCAATGCATGATTTAAAGAATAAAAATAGAGTTGAGGTATTAAAACAAGCATATCAAAAGAAAAAAGGCAATAGAAATGTGGGTAATATATAAGAAAAAGTCAGAGAAAGAATGCATGAGCATGTGAATCCATGGAGGCCAGAAGGAGTCAGAGCCCAAGGAACTGGAGTTACTGATGGTTGTAGACTCTCAAGTGAGTTCTGGGAACCGACTTTAGTCCTCTGAAAGATTAGCAAGTGCCCTTAAATGTTGAGGTCTTCTTTAAATTCTTTCAACAGTGTTTTGCAGTGCTCAGTACGTAAATCTTATATTTATTTTGTTAAATTTATTCCTAAGTATTTTATCCTTTTGAGCTCTATTGTCCATGAGACTTTTTGCTTCATTTCTCTTTTGTATTATTCACTACTAGTACATGGGAACATGACTAACAGATTTTTACATAGTATTCTCAAATCCTGAAAGCTTACTGAATTCACTCATTGGCTTTAATAGGTATCTTTGTGGATTCACTAGGATTTTCTTTACACACAATCATATTCTCTGCTAATAGATATAGTCTTCCACCTCTTTTTCCCCATATGGATGCCTTTGATTTATTTTCCTTGTTTAACTGCTTTGTTTCAAGACTGCCAGCATAACGTTGAGTAGAAGTGTCACCAGCAGGCATTCTTCTATTTGTCCTGAACTAACAGAGAAGCTGTTCAGTATTTCATCGTTAAGTATGATTAAACTGTCAGTTTTATGTAAATAGTACTTCATGATCTTGAGGGAATTCTCTTCTATTCCTATTTCATTTGTTGTTTCTATTATAAAAGCTGTTAGGTTTTCCTCAGCTGCTTTATCTGGATCTATGAAAATGGTCATGTTGGGGTTTTGTTCTTTATTTATTAACATCATATACTAAATTGATTTTAAGATGTGCATTAGCCTTTTATGACAGTGAGAAAATATTTGGAATAAGCAACTTAAACAAAAAGGAGAAAGGATTCATTTTGGTTTGTACTTTTTGGATGTTTCAGTCTACTATCAACTGCTGCCACGTGTCAGGCTGTGGTGCCGGGAATCAGAATGTCATGGAAAAATGGTGTGGCAGAGCAGAGTTACTCCCTTCCTGGTGGTCAGGAATCAAAGAGAGCATAAGAGGTGGCTGTGCCAAGATACATCCCAAGTCGGTATCCCACATTTCACACTTCACATTTTGGAGTGTGTTAATTAGATCAGAGCCCTCATGATGTAGTCATCTGTGAAAGTACCCTCATAGACGTACTCAGAGGTGTACTTTACTAACTTCCTGGGCATCCTTCAACCCAAACAAGAGACATCACAATATGCTAGCATAAGCTTTCAATCCAGGGCTATATTACATTTGATTCTGTGGTATAAGCCTTTTATATGCTCATGGATTTAGTTTAATGTATTGTGTTTGGGTTTTTGACCTGATATTCATTTGGGAAATAGTTCTGTGGTTTCCCTTTTCTTTTACTCAACTTTCCTTTCTTATAATGTCTTTGTCTGATAT
Organism: Cricetulus griseus; assembly: GCF_003668045.3. Lineage (NCBI taxonomy): Eukaryota > Metazoa > Chordata > Mammalia > Rodentia > Cricetidae > Cricetulus > Cricetulus griseus. Next base: position 98,303,500 of record NC_048604.1, read on the forward strand.
TAGCATCAAGACCTCATAGAATGGATTGTGAAATAGTCCTTCTCTATTGGAGGGGAAGAATTTGTGAAGAATTGGCATTGAGTTTTATTCAAATATTTGGCAGAATTTACCAGTGAAGAGGGCTTGAGGTCTTCATTGTAGGAATTTTTATGGTTTCTATTTCAGGTTATTTACTTGTTATATGTTAAGATCTTCTGTTGCTTTGAAAGTTGCTAGTTTCCTAATGTGTTGGCATATGATTATTTGTAGAATTATTTTATGCTCACAATTCCCAACTTACTATGATTCAATTTATGTTTTTATGACTTCCTGATGGTGCAAAAGCAATATGCAGTTGGTTGAAAGGGAGCTTAGAATTCTAAATTTCTTGGAAATAAACTCAGAGACACATTATGTAACATTTCTAAACTTAACGGATGACAAATATGAAATTTAGGATATAATTCCAAAATCAGCATGTCTTTGTCAGGTTATTTTCTTGGAAGTATCTATTGACAAAGACTGTGATTGAATCTTTAAGAAAACCAGGATTCAGCAACATAGGGAGATATGAGAGGCTGAATTTGAGATTTTGCCACCCAAAAGGTTTCCTGATTTGCTAGGGAATTGGTTGTAAGTGGAGGTACTGCTGGTATACAGTTCAAAGAGGTCAAGGACGCTGCTCAGTATTCTGTAATGTGCAGGAGAGCACCCCAACAATGAGTGATCTCATTTAAAAAATCAACTGTGTCAAGATTGAGAAAAATGCTTGTAGAATAAAATCTAATTCATCATATCAAAATGAAATAAGTATTTAAATTTTTATTACCATAAATATGCATACATACATAAGTGCTTTGATTTTGTTTCATGAAGGAAATAAACTCAGGGACACACGATATAATATTTTAAAACTTTACAGATGATAAACGTGAAATTTAGGATACAATACCAAAATCAGCATGAAAGATTAACAAAAGACATCAGCAAAAACAGGCTTCCGATAGAGTGTAATTAATTATTTTATGCAGAGATTAGTCATGTGGAGGTGATTTTGCCTTAAGGACTGATAGGAATTAGAAAACTGATCACATGCTTTTTCTCTGTAAAGTTGTACTTAGAATACTTTTACTAAACAAGTTTTGTGTTAGGTTTTCCAGACTTTGTAAGGATATCTATGCTTTTGAATTAGGTTTTTCTTTGTCTAACAGTTGGTTCCCATCCTATAGAATCCATTGTTGTGTGTTGTGAATGTATGTATGTGTTTATGCTTGGGTGCACACACGGGTGCATGCGTGTGGAGGTCAGAGGTTAATAATGAGTATTTACCTCAGCTGGCCTCCACATTATTTTATAATTATGATTGTGATTACAGGCAGGTTTTCTCACTGAGCCTGGTGCTTTCTGATTTGGCTAAACTGGCTGGCCAACTAGCCACAGGAGTGGCCTGACTGTCTTTGTACTTCTGGGGTTACAGGTACATGCTGCTGCATCCAGCTTGTCTACGTAGATGATGGGGATGAACTCAAGTCCTTATCCTTGTGAGGCAAGCACATTACCACTGAGATATCTATCCCTACCTTGTTTTTTTAAATATCCTCCAACATTTAAAGCAAGAGTCTACAGATTTTTTCTACAAAAGGCCATATAATATCTATTTTCTTCTATTGCAAGCAAGCCTCATGTCTGTGCAGGGACTTGGGGTTCACCGTGGATGCCCATAGTGAAGAGTGAGACTGTCAGAAACCTTACTCAACTAAAAAAATTGAGTATTGAAAACTTCAGAAATCAGCTGGGCAGTGGTGGTACATGACTTTAATCCTAGCACTTGGGAGGCAGAGGTAGGCAGATCTCTGTGAGTTCAAGGCCAGCCTGGTCTACAAACTGAGTTCCAGGACACCCAGGACCACACAGAGAAACCCTGCCTCAAAAAACCAAAAAGAAAAAGAAAGAAAGTTAGGAAGAAAGCAAGCATCAGTAATAAACTTTTAAAATTTTTTTCTTTGTTTGTGTGTGTCTCAGAGCATCATCATTACATTGATTAGGTCCAAGGCTGGCCTCAAATTCCTGATCTCAAGTCACCCTCCTGCCTTAGCCTGTTTAGATCTGTGCCATATTTTTAATTGGGTTATTAATTTGCTTGATATTTAATTTTTTGAATTCTTTACATGTTTTGGAAATCTTTCTCCATTCTGTAGGCTATCACTTTGTCTAAATGGTGTCCTTTGCCGTGCAGAAGCTTTTCAGTTTTATGAGGTCCCATTAACTTGTTGATCTTAGTGCCTGTGTTAAAAGTGGTCTGTTCAGAAAGGCTTTTTCCCTGTGGCAATGAGTTCAAGGATATCCCCCTCTTTCTCTTCTACAAGGTTCAACATATCTGGACTTATGTTGATATACTTAACCCATTTGGAGCTGAGTTTTGTGCAAGGTGATAAATTAGCAAGGTGATAAATCTATTTGGATTCTTCCATATGCAGCCATCCAGTTTGACAAGCACTATTTGTAGAAGATGCCGTCTCTTTTCCAGTGTGTATTTCTGGCTTCTTATTGCAAATAAGTATCTATAGGTGTGTGGGTTTATGTCTGGATATTTAATTCCATTCCATTGATCAACACATCTGTTTTTTCCCCAAGACAGGGTTTCAATGTGTAACTTTGTAGAACAGGCTGGCCTCAAACTCACAGAGATCCACCTACCTCGCCCTCCCGAGCACTGGGATTAAAGGCGCGTGCCACCACCGCCTTGCTAACATATCTGTTTTTATGCTAATACCATGCAGTTTTTATTATAGCTCTGTAGCACAACTTGAAATCAGGAATGGTGACACCCTCAGCAGTTCTCTTATCATTCAGGATTATTTTAGCTACCCTGTTTCTTTTGTTTTTTTTTCCATATAATGGTGAATATTGTTCTTTCAAGGTCTGTTAAGAATTGTGTTGGAATTGTGGTGGAGATTGGGTTGAATCTTCAGATTGTTCTTGGTAAGATGGCCTTTTTTTATTATGTTAAACCTACCAATCCATTAGCATGGAAACCTTTCCATCTTCTGATATTTTCTCCAGTTTATTTCTTCAAAGTCTTGAAATTCTTAATCATACAGGTCTTTCACTTGCTTGTTCAGAGATACACCAAAATATTTTAGATTATTTAAGGCTATTGTGAATGGTGTTCCTCTGATTTCTTTCTCAGCCCATTTGTCATTTGTATACAGGAGGGCTACTGATTTTTCTGAGTTAAACTTGTATCCAGCTAGTTTTCTGGAAGTGTTTATCAGCTGTTCTGGGGGGTCACTTATATATACTACCATATCATCTGCAAATAAAGATACTTGGAATGTTTCCTTTCCAATTTGTATTCCCTTCATATCCTTCAGTTGTCTTATTGCTCTAGCCAGAACTTTAGGTATTATAATAGTAAATAGATACTATTTGATGTGCTGGTTTGTTGTTTATTTCTTGGATGTGGTTAACCTCTTCAGGCTGAAATTTTTCTTCTAGAGTTTTCTGTAGGGCTAGATTTATAGATAGATATTACTTAAATTTGGTTTTATTGTGGAATGTGTTTTACTTTATTTTTTCTCAATCTATTCTGATTGAAAGTTTTGCTGGGTATAGTAGGCTGGGCTGACATCTGTGGTCTCTTTTTGCTTGTAGAACATCTGTCCAGGCCCTTCTGTCTTTTAGAGTTTCCATTGAGAAGTCAGGTGTGATTCTAATAAACCTGCCTTTGTATATTACTTAGTCTTTTTTCCTTGCAGCTTTTAATATTCTTTCTTCATTCTGTATGTTTAGATTTTTTATTATGTGGCAAGAGGACTTTGTTTTCTGGTCCAGTCTATTTGGTGTTCTGTATGCTTCTTGTACCTTTATAGGCATATCTTTCTCTAGGTTAGGGAAATTTCATTTTGTTGAAAATATTTTCTGTGCCTTTGACCTGGGTTTCATCTCCTCCTCTTCTATTCCTATTATTCTTAGATTTGGTATCAGCCATAATCATAAGACTTATCTTATGGAGGACGCAGGCCGAATGCATCCTGTCTTCCTGGCCATCACATGGCTACTGCTGAGCAGAGAGCATGAGGAAGAGGAATTCAATGACTTCCTTCTTGTCCTTGCTTACATATGAGTCTGCCTGCTATGTCACTTCCTGCCTGTATCACAAGACTTGTTTTTACTACATTTCCCAGAATCTTCCTTGACTCCTAGTCCCACCTAACTTGCTGCCTCATTGGCCAAACAGTGCTTTATTCAACAATAAATAAGATAAACATACACAGAAGGATATTTCCCATCATCTCCTCTTTTCTGTCTAAATAAAAAGAAGGGTAACTTATCTTTTATAATAACTAAAAAAAACTATAACCATAACTATCTGTCTTCAACTCCATCAAAAACCACAGAAGGATAATATATAAACTCTAGAATTAACAGAGACATCTTGCTACCTGGACAGTCACCCATAGTTCCTCTGTAACTTTGGGGCATCCATCTTCAGCACATAGGCCACAGTGTGTCTGGCACACTTCTCCATTTCAGCAGGAACCCTTCAGGACTGTTCATCTTGTTTTGTAAGTTCAGCAGTCAGCTTCTTGTGGGTCCTGCATGTCCAGTTTATACAGCAACAAACAGTCCAGTCAAGAGCAGTTTCTTGCCCAAATGGCTAATCTTGCCATGTTAAAGGCAAACTCTATAATGAGTTTCTTCAATGTCCATCCTTCTTTGTGGCATAATTGGTGAACCAGGAGCAGCTGTGTCTCACTGTCAAGAAAAACCCTAAACCATTTAAATACCATATATTCTGAAGGTCTTTGAAAGGTTTGAAGAATACCCATCCATCTCAAATATATCTTTGTATATCTAGAAAACCTAACTAAACTAATTATAAGTTTTGACTATTATAGGTGACTATGTAATCTATATTTAATTATGCATTACATTTTAAAAAATCAGTATAAACACAATACCTAAACAAGAGGAGAAATATACATATCACTAAATTGACCTTAAAGTTGTATCAATAAATGAAAATCCATACTAATGTGAAGTATTCATTCCTACATCCCATTCCCCCTTTTTTCCTTTAAAAGAATATTGACTGTGATCATTTATAACCAACCCCATTTAAATGAAAACAAACATTTATAAACAATATTTGGGAATTTGGATGTCATTCATTCCAAAATGCTTCCTGCTGGTGTGTGTGTGGGGGGATGTCCATACCATGGGGATCATGATAAAACACAGAAATCTGGCCGTAGTCATCTATGGATGCATCATCTCAGCCTTTTTGGATGTAGGATCAGTTGGGCCACTGCTTCAGGTGGTTTTGCTTGATCAAACCGTATTAGTCTTGAAGGAATCCACAGCTTTTCATTTTCTGTGAAAACACAAGCAAGAAATATTTTCCCAAGTAACCTGTCCTTAGACTTAAATTTTGAAGTGAAAGCATTTTTAAATGTATAATTTGGATCAATTTAGCAGAACTTATAATCAAATGTATTTTAGCAGTTGTTGCTCTTTCCTTTGCAATGAAAAAATTTAAAGACAACAATATAGCATATAGTATCTAGACTCTGTAGTTTCCATCTTTATGTGGCTTTTTTATTATTCTATTCCTTTTACTTTTATTTTTTCCTTTTATGAGACAGGGGTTCTCTCTGTAACTTTGGCTACCCTTGAATTCACTCTGGACACCAGGCTGGCCTTGAAGTCACAGAGATCTGCTTGCCTCTGCCACCCAAGTGCTGGGATTAAAGGCATGTGCCACCACACCCAGCTACTCTATTTCCTCCTGTTTCTTTTTCTCTCACAAGCCTACATATATTTTTAAACACAGTGTAAACCTTTAGAGGTTTTCTCCATCGGAATCTGTCTTTACTGTATATCTTTACCTTTTTCTGGCCATGCAGTCTTTTAACTGTTAAACACCACCACCAAAATTAAAACAGCAGCTGCTATGGCTGCTGTCTATTCAAGATGGTGGAGGTAAGTTTACCAACAGCTCAGAGAGCTGTGCTCACTGCCTTGGTCTATGCTGCAATCAAGCATCAAACTGTGGGCTTGGAGATGTGGTGTGGTCACTGCCACTGACAGCTGCGTGGGGCATGAACCCATGACCCTGAGAATAAGAGTCTCATGCTCTACCAACTGAACTAGCTGGGCCTCTTAAAAGAAGCCATGGGTTTTTCTGCTTTGGCTGAGTCAGAAACTTCTCTTAAAGGAATTGCTCGAGTCTCTGCTTGTCTCTAGCAAAACAGAAACCACCAGAGAAAATGTTGCTACCAAGAAGTTGTACTTGTCTCTGTTCTTTTGCTTCCAACAATCCCTTTTTAAGCTTTTGTGAAGTTTACATGGGAGTTTGTAACACTACCGCCAGCTGCCCGGGTTCTGCCACCACTTGACTAGTAGCGGGAAGGTGGTTCTCAGCGCCTGGTGGCTCGAGGAAGCAGGTTCCCCTCTCCCTCTGGGAACCAGAGGTCATCCCACTCCTGACACCATTCTGTTATGATAAGTCTTTACACCAAGCTGCCCAAGCCCTGCCGTCACGAGCATGGGCAAAATAACACAGAAAGACTTATATTAGTTTACAATGCTGCTGGTCGATTGAGTAGGATTTCCTATATGCTAGCTCAGTCTTAATTATTAACCATAATCATAAGACTTATCTTATGGAGGACGCTGGCAGTAAACGCCCTCTCTTGCTGGCAGATCACATGGCAGCTTCAGAGCAGAATATAGGAGGAAAAGGAAGTGAACAACTTCCTTCTTGTCCTTGCTTATATATGAGTCTGCCTGCTATGTCACTTCCTGCCTGTATCACAAGACTTCTTTTTACTACAATTTCCTAGAATCCTCGACTCCTAGTCCCACTTACTTTGCTCCCCTATTGGCTAACAGTGCTTTATTCAACAACCAATAAGATAAACATATACACAGAAGGACATTCCCCGTCACTCAGTTTTTGTTTCCTTTATTGATTTTGTTTTTACTTCCAGGTCTTGAACTGTTTTATTCATTTCTTTCCAGTGTTTGCTTGTATTTTTACAGCTTTCTTTAAGGGATTTATTTCATTTTATTTTTTCCATTTTGTTATTTAAATTAGAAACAAGATGGTTTTACATGTCAATCCCAGTTCCTTCTCCCTCCCCTCCTCCCCTGTACCACACTAACACCCTACCTATCCCATACCCTTTCTGCTGCCCAGGGAGGGTGAGGCCTTCCATAGGGAGGTCTTCAGAGTCTGTCATGTCCTTTGAGATAGGGCCTAGGCCCACCTCCGTGTTTTTTTTTTTTTTTTTTTTTTTTTTTTTTTTTTTTTTTTTTTTTTTTTTTTTTTTGCTCAGGGAGTATTCCTCTATGTGGAAAGGGCTCCCAAAGTCCACACCTATGCTAGAGATAAGTACTGAACTACTACAGGAGGTTCCTAGATTTCTGAGGTTTCCTCACTGAAATCCATGTTCCTGGGGACTGGATCAGTCCCATGCTGGTTTCCCAGCTATCAGTCTGGGGACCAAGAGTTTCCCGATGTTCAGGTCAGCTGTTTCTGTGGGTTTCACCAGCCTGGTCTGGACCCCTTTTCTCATCACTCCTAAGGGATTTATTAATTTCCTTTTTAAGGACTTCTTTCACATTCATAAAAGGTATTTTAAGGTTTTTGTATTATGTTTCAGCTATGTTTCATTTCTCAGGACTCATTGTAGTAAGGTTTCTGGGCTCTAATGGAGACATAGTGTCCTGGATGTTAGTTTTTTTTTTCCATTGGTGTCTAGGCATCTTGGAAAGGAAAGATTGTAATTCTAGGTGCTAATATCTGGTCTTGTCCTTGTTGGGTGGGTGTTTTCTTCTGTGGTTTCTGTTGCCCTCTCTGTTTCTTAGGAGAGTATGGTACTGTGTTGCCTGATAGGGAATTCTTCTGTGATCCTGTAAGGTGTGTCAATGGAGGTTCTTGGTAGAATGTGTTCCTAGAGATTGGAAGCTGATACTTAGGAATAGAGATGGGCTATGAAGGAGGGTGAGGGGGTCCACAGGATAGGGGAAGGCAGGGTGTTCCACCAGGATATGCCTAGTCCCCTGGGAATGTGGGCAGATAATGAGAGGTTGTTGTTACAGATCAGGAAGGAGACTAGGGCATTGGATTTGGAGGAGGGAGAGTGAAGATCTGAAGCTCACAGACCTGCTTTGTTGGTACTTGCTTCTTTTGGCTGGAGGGTTCTCAGGGAATGCTTGCTGAAGCTGGGGGCTGGGACAATGGGATAATTGGGGAGGAAGGTTGGAAGAGAAGATCTGTGTGATCCAATGGAGGTGGGGTAGGGAGTGGGCACAAACAGCAGACATTCTGCTATGGAGCTGGGTTGAGACTGGGAGATTGGATTTGGAGGAAAGAATGAGATCTGCAGTTAGCCTACCTGCTTCCTTGGCTGGTGTGAACTGAAAATAATAATTTCAATTGCTCCTATTGAATTTTAAAATGTTTTTATAAGTGTAGCTATAATAACTGTTTTAAAATCTATTTCTCTGTCCTCCTCCAGACACAATGTGGAATGAGTCATAATAATATCATGTGTATGTATGCATACATATGGCATTTTGTTTCATCAAGTTAATATGCTTAACTTGATCACTATAAAAATAGCAGCATGGTATTAGACATATTGAAAATCACAGCATAGAAGGTGAGGTGGACTTGAAATCCCATCCCTAACTGAGGAGCTATTGATAGCTACTTAGAAAGGGAAGATCAGTTTTCCTTAAGGTTGTGGTTCCTGGTAGGTCTAATGTACTCCAGTGGCCAGTACTAATGGGACTTGATGGATTTTGGATTTTTTTTAATGAGGACACAAAGTTGGTGGGTATGGAATGGGACTGTCTGGGAGGAGATAGGAAGGGAGACATGATCAAAATACAATGTATGAAATTCTCAAAGAATTAAAAAATAAAAAACATATGTGTACAGTATACTATCTCTTATCATGTATTATACCCATAAAAATGCTTATGAGATATTTATGTTACCTAACTGGTCAATTTAGTTTTTCTCCATCCTTACTGCTTGTGAAAGCAAATACAGTTGTAGCATAAATTGCTAACTATCTACCAGTTAAAAGATAAAATGTATTTGGTGTTTTTTTTTTTTTGTGTGTGTGTTTTGAGACAGGGTTTCTCTGTGTAGTTCTGACTATACTGGAACTCACTCTGGTAGACCAGGTTGGCTTCAAACTAACAAAGATCTGCCTGCCTCTGCTTCCTGAGTGCTAGGATATTAAAGGAATGTGCCACTACTGCCTGGCTGTATTTATTTTCTTAATGTAGTTTTAAACATTAAAGTGCTTATTGTTTACTTTTTACACAAACATGATTTACAAGTTACAATTGTTATGAACCCATTCTCATTCCACGATATATAATACACTAACCACTAATATATTTATTATAAATAATCTGGCCTTGTTTATTTTCCTGATTATGTGTATACCGTTTATCATTGCTTCACAGTTTTCCTTGTAGCTAACAACACCTAATTTTACATAACAACACCCATTTCCCAAAACTCTAATTTACTTTAGGCTAATACTTTAATACTTATTGTGCCTAGTACATCTGATATTATGTTGATGGTCCTTTTCTTGATAAGTCCTTTTTCTATTGTGAAAAGCTAAGACGAGCATACACATACAAATGATTAGAGATGAAATTGTAGGGATGGAGACTCCCTCTGACCCAGGCCTTTCAAACATGATCTTCTCAGAGACAATAATCACATGTTGGTATGTTCTGCAGTTTATTTCATGCTAGGTTTTTAAATTATGCCTTATAGAGCTCACTCTTCCCAAACCACAGGTAAATGCAGCTGGCCCCCAGACCTGTAGCCTAAAGTACATCCATCTCAGGTACATTACACAGCCAATGATTTGAAATAAATGCTGATAGTGTGGAGGGTTTTTAAATTTTAATTTTATTTATTTTGACTCTATATGAGTGGCCTGGAGTTGGTTCTCAGCTTCTACCTTTATGTAGGTTCTGGGAATTGAATTCAGGTCATAAGAGTTGCATCATCTTCTAGTAAATGCTTCTTACTCTTTTACCTCTTGGGTGATCTTGCCAGCCCCATAAAACTTCATATGATGCAGCCATACCACTTCTGGGCAGATCACCAAAGGATTTTTAAGTCCTACCAAACAGAAAACTGCATATCCATGTTTATTACTGACCTATTCATAACAGCAGTAATGCAGAACCAGTTTAGGCATCCATCAACAGGTGAATAGATAGGAAAAATCTGTTAAAGGAACACAATAAAATGTTTTTCAGCAATAAAGAAAACTGAAATTATGGAATCAGCAAGAAAATGAATGGAACTGGAAAACACATATTCTCTCTCCCTCCATCCCTCCCTCCCCCTCTCTCTTCATGATAAATAAATCAATGTAAAATGATTAAAATGATATTGCTCAGTAGGGGCAGTATCTTCTGTATGCTCTTTTGAAATGCTGTCTTTATATCCTAGGCACTCATGTGCATTTATATCTACTTCTAAAATTTGTCATGTGATTAATTGAACTCTATATTCATGTACTAATTGTAAACTCATAGTTCCACAATATTTTAATATTTAATAATGATACAACTTCCTGTTTATAACTCATATATCATATTTACTAGATCATCTTGTTGGTATTTTTTCATGTAAACTAAACTCAGCTCATATATTGTCCCCCAAAGCACATGGAATATTATTGAGATTCTATAGTAGTTTAATTTAGAGAGGACCAATATTTTTATGATACTGAGGAGTTATATCCAAAGATATGGTATATACTTTGCTTGTCCATCAAGACATTTAAATTTTTCTTTATATATATTGTCTAGAATTGGAAAGATGGCTCAGTGGTTAAGAGTGCTTGCTGCTCTTTCAGAAGACTGGAGTTCAGTTCCCAGCACCCATATCAGACTGCCTGTGATTTCTATTCCAGGGGATCTGAGGACAGAAGTGTCCTCAGAGGGTACCCGAACACATATCACACACACACACACATGCACGCACGCACGCACGCACGCACGCACGCACGCACACACGCACACTCAATAAATGGTAAAATAAAAAGAAATCTAAGAAAATTTTCACATTCCTTATTAAGTTTAGTTTTAAGATTTGTTTTCAGTGGTTGTGGATATTACAGGTAACGTTGGTCTTGAAATTGGCTGGTATCCATTTGTCAGAAAACTGTATTAGATACTTAAGCATGGCTGTGATAAAATACCTGTCCTGTCAGAAACAAAAGAAAAAATTGTTCTGGCTCATGGTTTATAAGGCTCATGTGCCTGGGAGGAGCATCATAGTGGTAGGAGCATGTGGCAAAGGGAGCTATTCATGATGGACCAGGAAGGCAAGAGCAAAACAGGAAGTGGTCAGAAATAATATGTTCCATGGATTGTACTTTAGTAACATCCTTTTTCCAGGTAGGTCCTACTTTATAGTATTTCCACAACTTCTTAAGAAAGGATCACCAGTTAGGGACTATGTATTCAAAACAAGAGCTATTGGTGGATATTTTACATATGACATACAACAAAAATATTTTCTTTATATTGCTATTAAGCATACAAATGTACTAAAGTTCTCTATCATTTTTAGCAGTATTTGTGGGTTCCTCAACTAAATGCTATATTGGATTTTCTACTTAAAAGTCATTTTATAGTACAAATAATGATAACTTGACCTTTCCAATTTTTATACCTTTTGACTTATTTCTCAAATTGCTTTCACTCAAATATTTTATGTTAAGCAATAACAAAAAATACAATAATAAAAACTATTCCTGTCCTGTCAAATTTTTAAGGGTAATGTACTCAACATTTTATAGTGACAATTTGTTTGTTTTTATGTTTTACTATGACAAGAAAATAAATTAACTGATTCTTATTTTATTAACAGTTAATTTAAATTTAGTTTTTTTTGAGACAGGGCCTTGTTAAGTAACATCAATTAGCTTGATATTTGGTATACAGCCTAGGCTAGTTTTCAGCTGACAGCAATCCTTGAACCTCAGGCTCCTAAGTACTGAGGTGTGCACTACTACCACAAGCTAGCAGTTTACTTAAATCATGAATAGATGCTGAACTTTGGCAAAGGCTTTCTCAAAATCTATATAATGTGTGATATGTCCTTTTAAAAAATTTGCCAACCTTCCAATCCGTAGCTTGCTTTTCCAAAAGTGTTTTTTCACCCTCTTTTATAAGTAGCATCAAATATCTTGGTCTCCAAGGAATTAGTACCCAGTCCATACTGTTTCCCAGTTCTAACCACAGTTCTAGCTGTGAACTTAAATAAAATACCATGGCCATGGTCTGTACCATGTTTCACACCCTGTTAGAGAGTTCCTAACGAGAGCTCCCTGTATCTTTATCTTCATTTATCATTATCTGAAATTCTATTCTCTGATACCTACAATCCCAATGCTGTTGCCAGACTCTCATACATTATTACTCATAGTTTCTTTTTAAATTTTTATTTTACTTTTGAGTTATGTATATGTATGTATCTGTTATCTGTGTATGGATGCGTACATGTAAATGTCGGTGCCCTCAGAGTCCAGAAGAGGGAGGTTGGATCCCTTGATATAGCACACAATTTTGATGGTGGGAATTTTCATGAGTATTGATTTTTTCCATTGGCAAGTTTTCATGGTGTCTCTGTATTATGGAAAGTCATTTCCTGGTGTGGTTGCAGGTTAGGATTGGTCAGAAGAGAAAGTGATGTAAGATTTAGAAGGTAGGAGCAAAGCAGTAGCTATGTTGACACTCTGCTATATATAGCATGTCAGGCTGTTTGTGACTGATTTACAGGCTTGCCATGTTGACACAGAGCAATACTTGGACATATGGCTTGTACAGATTCTAGCAGGTCTCTTCCTTAGGTTTCTCTGGGACAAACATGTGAGTGCCATGGCAACGCTAGCTTCTCCTGAAAGGTACCTATGGCACTGATGTTGGAGGTAGTGGGAAATGTAGATTTTTGCTTGTGTTTGTTTCTGCTCATACATAGCTCCAATCCAGCTGCTGGTCTAGCTGGTGACATTAGATGCCGAAGCAAACAATATTGCATAGACTGCTGACTGCCCCTATAGCACCATAAAGTCTACCCTTTGTAAGAAATCCGGCACTCCACATCAGGCTTCATATTTCTGCTTCTTTCACTGAATCCTTTGTGATTCACATATTCTTTTCTACTTACTACTGACTTTATAAAGTATATTGGTATAAAACTTTGGGGTACATAAATCCTGAAATTTTGTATATTTATTCTACCTGAAATTCAATCTTAACATCTGAGTAGGTCACCTTGAGGACAATCTTTTGGTTTCTTAAGTGCCAGTGAATTATTTTTTCTGAAGAAAAGTTCCTGAAATTGTTCATTATCTATATTGATTAGGTAGCTCTAATAATCCAATTTAAGTTAAGTTAGTACATGGCTGTCCACAAAGACCCTTGATCAAATTCCCTCTTGAGGTAGTTTAAATTGTCCTGAATTGCTTTGATTTGTCTCAGCACTTAATATACAATTATTGATTTTCCCACCTTCTTATGAGAAAAAAATTGAGACTGAAAAGTAGAACTTTTGGTCTAATATTTAATGAAGTCACACTGTGTACGTACCTCCAGAGACAATACACACACACACACACACACACACACACACACACACACACACACACACACACACATACTAATGAATGAAAGATGTATTGCTTGAATATTCCTGTTAAAGACTTCTCTCATGGAGGGAGCAGCAGTTATATCAATTGCATTCAAGCCAATCCTGGTGACTCATGTCTAGAAGCCCAGCACCAAAATAGGAGGCTTGCCATACTTTGAGGCCAACCTGGGCTACAGAGTTCTTCTGTTAAAATCATCATCAACAACAAAGTAGAATAGCATTTGGTCCACAATCAAGCCAAAATTTATAATATTTGAGGGAGCAATCCTCTCATGGAAAACCCCTTTTCATCTATCATTTCCTGGCCTTGGAGGTGGATAATTCTTGAAGGGCACTGCTTAATGAAATCCAAGAAACCTACCTTCTATATCTCAGTAACCTCATTACCGTCACTGTGATAATAAAATTGTCTCCTTGGCCAGGCATATGACCAGTGGTAGAGCATTTACCAAGTGTGGTGGTTTGAATGAGGTGCTCCCCATAGTCTCAGGCATTTGAACACTTAGTCCCCAGCTGTTGGTACTATTTGGGGGGTTTAGGAGGTTTGGCTTTGCTGGAGGAAGTATGTCACTAGAGGTAGGCATTTAGAGTTTAAAGACTTGTGCCATTTCAAATTTGGTGTTTCTTGCTTGTGTTTCAAGATGTAACTGCTCAGCTTCCAGCTCTAGCTACCATGCCTGACCCTTCCTTACCATCATGGACTCTTATTCCTCTGGAAATGTAAGCTCAAATCAACTTATTCTTCTATAAGTTGCCTTGGTTGTGGTGTTTTATCACAGCAATGGAAAAGGAACTAACACAGGAAGCACGCCCAAGATCCTGGGTTCAAACCCCCAGCATTTCAAAAACAAGCAATAAAACAAATAAGTCTCCCTCTCTTTTGTTTTAAATAAATAAGTCTCTTGACATGGTCACATGTGCCCTGATGGGTGAGGGCTGGACAACGCAACCCTTAGATGAGGACTACGGAGCATTTAATTTTTGCTAGTGAAAGAGCAATGAGGATTTAGTTACACTTGGCACAGGCTGGGAGGAAAAATCTCATAAGTAAAATGCTCAGGTCATGATTGGCACAATCTGAATACCACTCAATATTCTTCAGAAAAAAGATTAAGCAGATAGCAAGGACTCTATAGAATGGGGACCAAGCCAATCCCAAGATCTCTATTAACATCTAGGAAAATGGATCCTGATGGACTAGGTTTTCATTTTTTCTTCCTTTCTCCCATGACAGTCTTTTTACTGTGTTAGGGGCAGAACCCAGGGCCTTGTATATGCCAGACAAGTACTCTACCACCTAAATTACAGCTGTTGGCACCTCTTTTCTCAAGTACTAGAATCCAGGATTCTCTGTTTCCATTTCAGTTTCTCCAGGGAAGTTTGCTTGAGTCTAACTGTTGCTAATTATATTCACCTACTGTAGGAGCCACATTAAAATAGAAAAAATAACCAGTTACAAAGTAATTAGATAAAATTATTACCTTTGCTTTCTACTAACATGGCACGAGAGGTTTTTAACTTGACTCTCCTGCAGAAAAGCATTTGAACTACTAAATTGAAAATTATAGTATGAGCTGATAGGGGTCAGGAAAGGAATACATAGGTGATAGAATGAGTGGAAATGGAAACACAGAACAGCAAACCAGAACAACATAGCAGCATTTGATATTGACAGTTTGATCCAAATAGACAGGAACTTGAACTTCAGTGTTCTTGTTGTATAACATGGATTCAGAAGAACAAATAAGTCCTGCCTGAGGTCTATATGTAGCAACAACCATGACAGTATAGTAGTACAAAGCACTGTTATCTCAGGAGATTGCAATGAAAATTGCTCTCTCAGCATTTCCATGGATTAGGTAGGGTTGTAATGACCACAGGAAGTTGTGTTTGTAGGCTGGATGTTAATGGAATTGGCAGCTCAAATTCACAGTTGTGGAGGATTCAACTAAACCTGATATGGGCAATCTATTGTTTTATACAAGTTTGACAAATGCCCACAGCTAAAATAGATGCAAAAGCTAATTTTCTCTGCACTAGCAACAAATTCAAGGGTGTTAGCAAATGCTAAATGAACATTTAAGGAATACAAAAAAACAGTAAATGAAATAAAAATACAAGAAGATAAAAGTTCTGGAGTGACAATTGGTAAAACAAAGAACAGGAACAAAGAGACTTACAAAAATTTCACGTTGGTCATGATATAAAATAGCTAATTATTACAATATTTAAAGAAATAATGGAAATTTTCTGAGCTAAAAGTTTTATTCATTCAACATCTCCCATTACAAATATTTAAAAGTATCTGCATATTTGTATAGTTATTTGCAAGCTATTTAGTAGCATTAATTTAGCGCTAGCATTTCAACAAGTGGACTTTAAATAAAAAGGAACTGTGTTATATTCCTTAAGAGTAGAACATATAAAAATAGGAACTTACCTTGAAAATGACTTTAATAAAAGCTAATTATCCTTATTTTAAATGCTAGAATACAACTAAAAGCTCTCCATACATTGTAAAAACTATATGGAAATTCAGCCAAGTAGTATGATTCAAAGATGTATTTATGTTTCTTGCTAATAACATAAGCAATGCACTGGAAAAATTAATCAGTAAAAACTAGACATCCCCTTGCTAAAGGCTTCACTTCAAAAGATTACAAAAACTGCATGAAATTATAAAACTCATTATACTTAATAGTCTTAAATATAAAAAAATCCAGTTGAATACCATATTGTCATGATTTTTAGATGCTCAATCACAGTAACCTTAAAATAAGATAATAAAATAAAGCAAATGACTAAAAAACTCTTAAAACTAGTAGAAAGATTGGTTTCTGATTCTTTTCTTTAGAAACACCAGCAAGAAAGAGGATTACTCTTAACAATAGAAAATGACAGTTTTTAGATGTCTGCAATTAAAAACAAAGAATTATATTGCAAAGATCTTTTCAGAGTATGAGATAAGAATTGCACATAACTGGAGGAGTTTGCCACAATCATCACATTCAACTTTGAAATCATATTTTAACAGAAGATTCGACTCTTCAAAACAAAGGGGGTGAATTCTCAAGTCTTTCTGACAGCACTCTTAAAATGCTAAGTTCATTCTCTGCAAGGGAGCCACTTTCAAAGAATTCCCTGCCAAGATATGAGTGGAGTAATGGACAGTGCTCCCCTGCAGCTGGTCAGGTTTTTCTTTTCTCCTGAACTGCATGATTCTAATTGGGATATTCATTTGCCCTTTGCCTCCTTTAATGCTTGTAGGTGGCTTGAAGGTGGGCTGTTATGCTGCTTCTACTCGGTAAACAGGTGTGATGAATTAACAAGAGATAACAGTTGGACAAGTAGCTTTGAACAATAATTTTCCCTTTGTACATGCACTGTTGAATTTCAGTGGTGCTTTGTAGCTCATTTATTTTATCGTGTATATTTGTTCTGCACTACTTTTGTATGCCTTATTTTTCAACAATGAACTTTTTAGGCACACTTTTCATTGATGGGCTATCTCTGTGCAATAAATTAATTTCTCATATTTCAAAGAGTAGACTTTTGTACTTTTATTACTGAGAGATCTTCATATATTTCTTTTTTGAGATATTGTCTCACTATGTAGCTCTGGCTGTTCTGGAACTCACTCTGTAGACCAGTCTGGCCTTCAATTCAGAGATCCACCTGCCTCTGCCTGCTGAGTGCTGGGATTAAAGGCATGGGCCACCACCACTCAGCTCATATGCTACATTTTTAGTATAAATAATTTTAATAAGTCTTATTTTCTTACATTCTGCTTTATAGATTTCAGTAGTCTGCATATATTTTAAATTATGAATGTTGTGCATTGGCAATGCTGTTTAAGAGTTTCCCGAGAAGAAAAAGCATGTTGCTTAATCATTCTTCCCCAGCACTAAGCTATTAGTGTACCTATAATTTAAGAAATAGTCAATGTGAAGTCTCAAATTAATTTTAGAATCATATGGAAATAACAAAATAACAGTGTAATTCCTAAAAATTAAATGAAGAGGTATAAGGTAGAAACTTAAAATAACAAAAATTGTCTGTGGACTCTTATTAAGCTTTTAAAATTATTCATAAAATACAGACATTTATGGTGAATGTCTAACCATTTTAATCTTAATTCATTGCTATTACATGTATGATTTAGAGATGATTGTTTTTTAAATTCCATATAACAAAACAAAATCACCTGCCACAGGACAAATGTATAATGTTAGTATGCATGACTAATGTAAGGAATTGCTATTCGGCTAATATTTACTTCTGATTATGTGACAAGCATATTTACAGATGATTTGGCTCCACTTCTTTCCAAGGCATAAATAATAATTACCTATTACACCAAACTTTACAATTGCATCCCCTTCAGATTACATGGGATTGTAGTTGGGAGTTACTATGTAACTCAAACATAATTAACATGTAATTAGTTTAAAGGTTTGAGGGTATCACTTCAGCATACCAAGCATGTAGTTCTTGTTCACCAGCATGGCACCAGACATGTATTTACAGTGTAGTTATAGAGTAATTGCATGGTTATTTTAGCAATGTGAAATAAAGTGTTTCTGCCTAGTTTCTATGTAAAGGAACCAAATGACCTCCTCACTCTGGTCTCCTGGTTTGGGAAATATCCATACACAGATCTCTGCAGAATACAAAATAAAACTTGCAGCAGATGAATTTAGCATTTTATGAGAGAGTGCTCTTGGAAAGATTTAATAATTCACCTCTTCTGTTTTGAAGAGTTGAATCTGTTAAAAATGTTGTTTTTAAACATAGAAACAAGATTGTCTTAGGATCTAGATATCAACTGTTAATCTGTTTACTATATGAATAGTAAAACATTTAAATATATTAACTCAGTGAGGTAGAAAAATAATTCAAAGAAATTAGCATGATTCATAATTTTAAAAATTACCCCTAAAGTCTTAAAACACCTGAATGGAGAGGAACTACTTTGATATGGCTAGACTATTAAGAAAACCATGGTATTAAATCCCTATTTTATAATTTATAATTTATTTTTATATCTGTTGACCTAATATGAAAAGATTACAGCAAACATAGTCTGTGGGGACAGCTTGAATGTCCTCTCCTTGAGTTCAGTCATAAGGTGAGGGACTCACTTATCCCTTTCATTCAACATTGGACTGATGTTCTGGTTTGGGCACAGAGAAGAAACATAATTGGAAAGGAAGACAGAAAACATCATTACTCATAGGGGTTGTGATTAAATTTGTATAAAAGCCTAAGCCAGGTATATATGAATGAAAAATAATAGGGATATTTAATATCTGTGTGATTAATATACCTAATCAAGTAGCCATTAAACTTTCCACGTCTCTCCTCAATTGGTAATTATTAAAAAGAAATGTAATACATATGCTTCTATATGTGTTATATATTAGTACATGTATGTCTCATATATACTACATTGCTTATATCAATTAATAAATGGGTATGGAACAGAATTCCCATGCATAATAGCATCAGAAATATGCACCTCAAACTCAATCTAATAAACCATGTGGAATAAATTATAAATTTTTAATGAAAAGACTAAAACAGTAGAGAGGCTTGATACATTTGTGGATTGGACAACTCAGTAGCTTTTGCAATCTATAGTTTAATTTGTAGGAATGAAACTATGACATATTTGGAAACTGACAAGCTGATTGGAAATTCTCTGTGGAAGAGTGTAAAAGGATGATGGGGGAAGGGAACATTTTTACCAAAGCAGAGTGGAATGAAGAGCAATTTCTCCCAGATATGGGAGCTTATTTTAAGACTATAGTGATTAAAGGAACACAGCATGGGCTCAGAGATAAACACATAAACCAGTGGAACCACACAGAGCTGGGAAATATACTTACATGTGGATTCTTAGCACAAAACTGGAGTCTCTGCAAATCACTGGGCAGAGCATAGATTTTTTTTAGTAGCTCTCAAGAAACATCTAGCTTTTAAATCAAATTTCAACTCCATTTACTCTAGCTAGAGATACCCATGTATTTGGTTAACTCTTTTTATCCAAATTATACAAAAGACATCAATGTCTAATAACAACCATGTTCATGAGGCTCTATGACTTAAATACTGATGCTTTTGGACTTAATTGCTATCTAAAATGTCCTATAAAAATTATACAATATTTGTATTTTACTAATTTAAAAATGGTGGACAACACTACAGTGACTGCTTCCAAAGTCTCATTTCCATCTTTAACTATTTAAGCATACGTAAGATAGTTCACAGAGCACAAATAACTGTGAGTATTGGGAAAACATATAGTCAATCTAGTTTTTTAAAATATGTAAATTTTTAACTTAAAAATATGTTTTCATCATGTTACCTCCAGTACATTAGGTTAAACTATGTTCTTAGTGATTTTTTTTTTAATTTTTAGGTATGATAATCCTATATATGTCACTTGTAAATGTTATGTCAGGTATGGAAGGCATAAGAAAAAAGCCAGGTCTAGGTCATGATGGCTAATAGTTTTGATATTAGCCATTTGATATTTGATGAAGGAGTTTCTTTTTTCTCTCTCTCTCTTTTAATCAATTCAAGTTAGGGAACAAGCTTGTTTCACATGTAAGTCCCTTCTCCCTCTCCCTCCCCTCACCCCTATCCCTCCTCCCCCACCCCCAACCTACCCCCCACCCTATCCACCTACCACTCCCCAGGCAGGGTAGGGCCCTCAACGGGGGAGATTTATTTATTTATTATGTATACAGTGTTCTGCCTGCAAGTATGACTGCAGACCAGAAGAGGGCACTAGATCTCATTACAGATGGTTGTGAGCTACCATGTGGTTGCTGGGAATTGAACTAGGGAACTTTGAAAGAGCCCCTCGTGCTCTTAACCACTGAGCCATCTGTCCAGCCCCTGAGAGTTTTCTTAATGGCCTTTACCAGCTGTTCCTCTCTCCTAAAGTGGCCTTCCTGTCACTACTCAGCCTCATCTACATCAGATGCTGGAAAGGAGCTAGGTTAGGTAGAAGGAATATTATAATAAATAATGGACACCCCACATGCACAAAATGTGATGCTTGTTCAATGGGGAGAGGATCTGTGAATAGGGACTGCTGGTAAAAAGCTGTGTCTACAGAGACTGAAGAACTGCAGTGATATGGGGAGGTTGGAATGCTGCTGGTCCGGGGCTAATTACCCGATTTGGGGCTAGCTTTAGTACGTTGAATAGCCCAACAACCCAAAAGCTAAGACAGCAATCAGATAGAATCTGAGTCCTATAGAAAAGCTTCCACCATCTTGGTGTACCTGCCTCTCTGATGTATATTTTAAACTTGCCCTGATTTATGACTCTATAATGACCCTTTAGTTGATTTAAAGAATATGCGATGAGTTCAACTTTCATCAGAAATGTGAAGATAAGGGGGCTGGGGAGATGGGTCACTCAGTAAAGCACTTGCTGCACAAGCACAAGGATCTGAGTTCAGATCCTCAACATGAGCCTAAAAGCCAAGCATGTATGTACCTGCAGTGCCAGTGCAAGGAGAAGACAGGAGGTACCTATGACTTATTGACCAGCCAGTCTAGCCAACTCTATGTTCATGAAGATCCTGTCTCAAAAATAAATAAAGTAAGGTGGAAAATGATTGAGGAAGATACCTGAAATCCACTTCAGGTCTCCACAGTTATGTGCATCTGTTCCCAGAGCATGGGAGGATGGGGAGGGCTAAGAGGAGGAGGAGAGATGAAAAGACATGTGTGAAATTCCCTAGCCCTTTATGATGCCTTAAAGGATGTCACTCTAGTGTAAACATGACTATGATGTGAACACACTTGCACCGACCTGAAAGGAACTTGTCTTTTCCTGTCTGTGCTTAAGAACCAGTATGTTGTGTGATGTTTTACTCTTTTGGCTCTTTGGAGTGGGCACCACACAGCACCCAAATAAATCACACATGGAGTCTTATTATTATTTATAAATGCCTGACCTTAGCTTGGCTTGTTTCCAGCCAGCTTTTCTGATCTTAAATTATCTACCTTTTCCCTCAGGGCATTTATCTCTTATCTTACTTTCCTTCTTACTCTGTGGCTGGCTGGGTGGGTGACTGGGTGGCTTGGTGGCTGGCTCCTGCCATCCTCCTCACCTTGTTCTCTTGCTTGCTCCTCTCTTCCTTGTTTTCCCCTTCTGTTTATACTCTCTGTCTGCCAGTCTTGCCTATGCCTGTTCCTGCCTCACTATTGGCCATTCAGCTATTTGTTAGGACCACCTGGTATTTTAGACAGGCACAGTAACACACCTTCACAGAGTTAAACAAATGCAGCATAAACAAAAGTCACACAACCTTAAAATAATATTCTACCATACCAGTGTGTGAAGTACCTACAGCAGGTACTACACATGAAGTTTTTTAAGGCCCCCAAAGAGTGTTGTGTGGCCTAGCATTGCACTTGCTCCAGGAAACACTCTAGCAAAGAGAAGAGGAAGAGGACAGAGGCCTTTGGTACACTGTTGGGGTGGCCTAAACCACTCATAGCTCATTTCAGGGTCAGTAGCAATTCTCATGAGCACAGAGCTTACTCTTCTGGCAATCATGAGGCATAATGACTGTGTCCCGGGACAGTAGGTTGGTGTGTGGCAGGAGGACACAGGACATAAATGCTTGGAGGTGATGGATGAGAGTGTGAACCCCTTTCAGCCTGGAGAGACTACTGCCTTAGGCTTACTAAAGCCCCTTATAAGTGTCCTCATGGGCACTGTCCTCCTGTCCTCCTGTGCCCTGAGGACCTATACAGGAAACTGGAGTATACTTTAGGGCTGTAAACCCTGGCTGTGGTTGAGTGAGGTGACAGAAAAAGCTGGTGGTGAGGACCTTCATTCATTATATCTGCTATTGACAGAGACTAGTGTCTTTCCCTTTGCTGTGCTCAGGTTGACATCTCAAACTCGACCTATATGCTCCTGGTATCCCGAAAAGAGGAAGAAGAGACATTAGCCCACAACCCCAGTAGGAGCTACCCAGTTTTGATTTCTCAGTGGGGGATATAATCTGTTATTAGATCATGGTAGGTTCCTCTCCTGACATGGTCCCAGAGCCTCTGAGTGAGACTCTCTCACCTCCTTGGCACAATAGGGATTATTGTATCAATTGTCATGACCTGGGGTTCCTACCTGCTTCTGGAAAGGTGCTCCTTGATTAGAACTTGGATTCTTCTCCAAAACTCTACTTAGGGCACATATCAGAGCATGGATCCAAAGTGTGAATTATAACACATAAAATGTGACTCATGTTAGAGAACTGGAGTCATGCAGGCTTTTGAGTCAGCAATCAGTCTGAGATCCTATTTTCAGCCTAGCCGCTTACCACCAGTGTCAACTCATATTAGCAAACTCTATAAGCATCAAGTTCTTTATTTATGAAGCATATTAGGTAGGCTGTGCCTTCTAGAAATGATGGGTGTGTGAAATGTATGCCACAACCTTCAGGCAATGCCTGGTGAATATGAAGACCTTTAAAAGTGGTGGAAATTGCTATGGTTATCTTACCTCCAAGTAGTATTGTGTTCCACACTGGTGTTTTCTTTTATCCCAGGAGATGTCAGGGAATATGCAATATCTAGGGCAAAGAAAGCTGAATAAATCCAATTCTGCTTAGTTCTTTAAGTTAACTAATTCTCCATTAGTTGGCCAGTCGTTTGATGTGGGTATGGTGAAGGGTTTCCTTGGGTGAATGTACCATGAATGTATTTTGCAAAGGACCAACAACTTTCCTTCCTCATAGCTGTCCTGCATTTTACCTACCTCTCTTTTTCCCCTCTAATCATCACTGAAAATTTAGACCTTGCTTAGAATTTGCTATGTATGCAACATACCTATTCTACATTGCCTTTTAATGGGGCAATAAAGTTCCTCTAGACCAGGGCAAAAAATGACAACCACTGGTGAGTTGAGCATCCCACCTATAGCAAGTTTTCCCTTCTTGACTCCCTAACAAAGGGTGTACATGATACCTTTAGTGTCCCATATTAACCTGCACAGGGACAGAGAGTCCTTCTGATCCCAGTCCAAATGGGAGTCGTCTCCAGTTTGCCACAATTCCTAAGGAATATTAGGAGAAGTTCTATGATGCAGATGTAATTTCTTCATTCTCAGATCAATCATCTGAGAGTCTGGTCCCAGTACACCAGTCTCATGTAGCTCCTGTTGCAAGATGGCTTAAATTTCCCTCCCTGGCCCGAGGATATGTTTCAGGGGATCAACACTTGCCTAGCATGCAGGAAGTGTTTGTTTAAATCCCCAGTATGGATAAATAAATAAAAAATGATAAAATAAAATCCCTTCACACTGAGACTAGTAGTTTCTTCCTTTGCCCATTTGTCTTGTCTCAGAGACTGGGCTGCTTTGATATGGAACCACTTCTGCCCCTGTATCTTCCTGCTACTGTCTTTAGGTTTTACACAAAAGAGCACCATGTATCCTATGTGATAGATATTCCTGGATTCCCCAGATAGTATTGGGTGAGACTGCTTTTCTGTGTCCAAATGTCCCTAAATCTAGTGTGAATCTTTTCAGTGAGCAGATGCTTCGTGAAACAAGAGTCAGGGAACACAAGCTCTCATTTGTGACTTAATTTCTCACAAGTTCTCAAGTAAACTCAGCAAATCCAGGCATTCAGCTTTTAATTTTACTGAGACATGAATAGGAATGAGAAAACCCAGGAACTGGCCACCTTTAATTTTTTTCTTTCACATTTTATGATCCCAACCATTTCACAATGAGATTCTTTCACATTTTAAAAGTAAAGCCATAGTCCAAGGCTGTGTTTTTCTTGTGCTGGATAATAGTAAAAGAAGCAAGAACTTTGAATTTGTTAACAAAATAGTAAATTGTTAAATGGAAATAATCCATCTATGTCATTCATGAACTTAGATTTGGAATAGAAATAAACTCTTTTTGAAGGGAACATAATGGCAAACAGAAAAAAAGATAAATCCTCAGGTTACTTGTGAATGAGAAGAACACAGAAGAGGCATACATTGTGGTTTCTCTCACCTCACAGTGCTCCAAGTGAATACCATGTCCTTATGTTCCCTAAATCTGGGACAAAGTGTTAAATGTGGCTCTGATATGGGTGGTAGTGCCACTCCTGGCCACACCATTGGCTTGAGCTCACCTTTCTGCATCTTATAGAGCCTCCTCATACAGGGATGGGAAGGCAGTGGGAACAGTACCACTGCTCTTGGCCACATGCTCCAGAACTTGAAGCTTGTTGTTTGCACATGGGACTTTGGGCCCAATATGAATAGAAACTGTGTAGATCAGCGGTTCTAAACCTGTGGGTCAAGACCCGTTCGACAAACTTCTATTTCCAAAAATATTTACATCGCAATTCATAACAGTAGCAAAATTACAGTTATAAAAGTTATAACGCAGCAACAAAAATAGATCTATGCTGGGGGGTCACTACAACATGAGGAACTGTATTAAAGGGTCACAGCATTAGGAAGATTGAGAACCACTGGTGTAATGGATCAGTGTTGGGCATTATGTGGTGCTTTTAGTTCCCTAGGTACTGCAAAGTCTTCAGTGATGAGCCTCCCAGCATCCCTAAAGAGGAAGTGTTCATTCCCATTATATTCAGGAATTCCTACATTTTTGCCTTGGTGACACTGTCACGATTCATTAGATGAGGCACATGAGAGGCTATTCCTGGGAAAGTGACAGTTTTCAATCAGAGTTCCATCATTGGGAAGGCGCAGGTTGGCAAAAAGGCTGTAAGGAATCACCCTCAGAGTTGAGTTCCTTAAGTTCAAGGTCAAAGACCAGATCTGCACATTCAGTTCCTATGTCAATGAGTTCAAGGCTATTCCCCACTTTCTCTTCTATCTGGTTCAATGTTGAGATCTCTGATCCATTTGGAGTTGAGTTTTGTGCCAGGTAATCAGTATTTTCATTCTTTTATGTGCAGGGCCTCAGGTAATATGGGGCGGATTTTCCTTACGTTGTCTAAGGCCTTCGTAGCTACTCTTGGTCCAACCTGTTAAGCACCTGTACTTACTAGCTTTGACTTCGTCTGAACTTAAAAATGGGCCAATTCTAACAGACTGTGAATATGCGAATTCACTTGACTCTAAATCTAAGTTGTACAAGTGTTTCCTAATGTGTATCCCATAAATCCTAAGGCAATTTTAGTTCCCCTTTCACAGGGGTCACCTAAGACCATTGAAAAACAGAGATATTTACATTATGTATGATTCACAACAGTAGCAAAAACACAGTTATGAAGTAGCAATGAAAACAATGTTATGGTTGGGAGTCAAGACAACATGAAGAACTGTATTAAAGAGTCATAGCATTAGGAAGGTTGAGAACCACCTTGTTAGAGACCAAGTTACAGGGGCACAGGCAGTGGATGGAGGAGAGGTAAAGGCCATGTCTTTGAGGGCAAGCACTGGTAGGGTTATGTGTGGATGATCTATTCACAATTGTGGTCCTTACCTGACTAGACTGGAAGTTTTCCTCAAGGCTGGACCAATCAGGCTGTCTCTATTTGATTGCATGTGGGTGATCAGTTCACCTCCCAGGTCCTCAGCTAACAAATCCTGAAGTGTTATTGTCTATTGACTGACCTATGACTAGACCAATCAGATCAAGGCCCTCACTTCTGGGAACCTCAGAACTTCATAGCCTACAGACAGACTCACAATCTGGTCAGGCAGTGCTGTGTTCTCTTAAGAGTTCCATCAAAGGAGAGGAAACTGTGAACCTCCTCATGTGTCAATCTTAACACTAAGATGTTTCCCTTTACCAAAGTGGCACGTTAGACATCTCTGAATCTCTAGAGGAGATGTTTGGAAAAGCCACATCTGGTTTTATCCCTGCCTGGCATTCCTGGGCTGGCAGAAGTGGAAGAATTCTGATCTGTTGATATTTGGAGAAGAGATCCCTTCACTGTCACTCAGATGCCCCCTAGAACTTAAGTAGGACCCAGATCTTCTGCGGTAGAACCAGGGTTTCTACATGTATTTTAAGGTGTTCTTCTTGGGGTTAGAGAGATGGCTTGGTGGTTCAAAGCACTTATTCTTCCAGAGGACCCAGGTTCAGTTCCTAGAACCTATATGGTGGCTCACAACTGTCTGTAACTACAGTTCCAGGGGGTCTAGTACCCTCTTCTGGCCTCCATGGGCACCAGGCATGCACATGGTACACATACATGCAGGCAGCCAAAACATCTGTATACATAAAATAAAGTAAAAATTAATATTAAGGTGCTCCCCTTCCTGATGGTGTCCATACAGGGGGATGTTCAATAGCTGTACTGTGGGTTGCCTGGTGCTAATACCAGGGCAGGACTTTAAGGGGCTCTCTTGGTTACATAAAAAGGACTCCAGTCCACTAGTCCTTGTTTGCAAGAACAAGTCCTTGAATGCTACTGATTGAAAGTCATGTCTCTCAGAGAAAAAGCCTTACCTTCCTATAACTTCAAAGGCAGAAATTGAGATGCCAAAACTATGTCCAGCTGCATGCTTCCAGAACAAGTAGGGTTCTGTTACCCTACAATTCCAAGTCTAGAACGTCCCTTTTCTAAATTGGGACTACCAATATCAGTCTTCTCTGCCTCCGTAGATAGGTAATTCAGGGTCCACCACATCCGACTACTCCTATCTAGGACTCTGTGTCTTGGTTGCTCCCTTCTTTGAGAATCTCATTCATAGCAGGACTTCGTTTAAGACTGAAGTTTCTTCCATGAGTGAAACCAGGGCTACTTTCTTTGATAGAGTCATTCCCTTTCTTGGGACTCCAGGCAGAAGTGAGGGGATTCTTAGTTGTACTGCCTAGCAGGACTAAGAAAAGGGCACTGGAAATGTATGGCCCTCTCTAATGATGGTGCTTCCTTCATATTGCTCAGGATACTGACCTTGATTTTAGCTTCCAGGTCTCTACTATCTGCAGTACTAGGGCCAGCACTGCTAGTCCAAAGTCTTCCACTTTTCAACACCTTCCTGGAAAAAATACGGGTCTTCTTAACCTGATGATTCTAGATGTGCCTCCTGAGTTATAAAAGGGACAGGGATTATTAGGGGGGGCGGAGAGTAACTTACAAGTTGGTGGTGCTATCTCTGTCCCTGGCTATGTGAGTGTTTTTCTTATTATTCTCAACTCAGAACCTCACTACTCCTGAGACTGCCTTCAGTAGATCCGAGACTATCCAGATTCAGGTCCCTTCCTAGGATCACTGAGTTGGAGTCAGGATGAGCCAAATTCAGTCATGTCCATTCTAGATCTCTGAGAGCTGAAGGCCAGGGAAAGACCCTGTTCTGGTATGGTCCTTCTCTCATTCCTCTTCTACTACCACCACGTCCATATCCATGAGATCCTCACAGTTTATCCTTTGCTGACTTGATTTGACCCTCCTTAGAACAAGCCTCTCACAGTCCTGTGGTTCCATCATCTTGCCAAGTGCTGGAATTAAGTACATCACAGCATCACGGCAGCTGGCTTTTTAAAAAAAAAAAATTATTTCAATTAGAAACAATCTGAAAAACGGAAAAAAGAAACAATCTTATTTTACATATCAATCCCAGTTCCTTCTCACTCCCATCCTCCCATGTCCCCCAACGACCCCCCCATCCCAACCCTCATCCACTCCCCAAGGAGGGTGAGGCCTTCCATGAGGGTAATCATTAAAATCTGTCAAGTCATTTGGGGCAGGGCCTAGGCCTGCCCCTGTGTATCTAGGCTAGGAGCGTATCCCTCCAATGGGTTCCCGAAGTCCGTTCGTGCACTAGGGATACATCTTGGTTCCACTGCCAGAGGTCCCATAGACTTCCCAGTGCTCCTAACTGACACCCACATTTAGGGGGCCTGGCTTGGTCCTATGTTGGTTCCCCAGCTGTCAGACTGGGGTTCATGAGCTCCTACCTGCTCAGGTCAGCTGTTCCTGTGGGGTTTCTCAGCGTGGTCTTGACCCATTTGTTCCTCACTCCTCCCTCTCTGAAACTGGATTCCAGGAGTTGTGCATGTGGGGATCCTAACTCAGTTCCTCATATTTGTATAACAAGCACTTTACTGACTGAATCATCTCTCCAATCTGAGATCCACATGTTTTTTTGAGTCCTTTTTAGGTGACATTGACATGTCAATGATGCTCTGGTCATTAAACACCAGCTTTTTCTATTCCCTACTTGTACCTTTCATTTTTATTGCTCTGACTACAGAATCCAAACCAGTAGTTTCTATACAAGGTCTTTCTTTTTATCACCTGAGATACAAGTTGCAGAGCAGAGAAAATAAATGTAAATGAACACACATGAGTGTGTCTTGAGCTAGGCTGAGTGGGACATTGTGGAAGTACTTTTATTGCAAATAAACAGTGCTCAAGGACTATTATTAAGGAAGTTTATTTTGTTTGGCATGGGATTTGTCTAGAGTATTTGTCCATAAGTAATACAAATCTATTTGACAAGCTTGATCACTCATGGCAATGTATATTAAAGAGCTCTCAGAATATTGAGCTCTCTGTGGTTACGGGCAAGAGAGCCCTGTTTTCTTTCCCTCTTGTCTTGAGTGGCTGTGTGTGTGTGTGTGTGTGTGTGTGTGTGTGTGTGTGTGTGTGTGTGTGTGTGTGTGTGTTGTATGTGTTGTGTGTTGTGTATGTTGTGTGTGTTGCTTGTGTGTATTGTATGTGTGTTACATGTGTGTTGCGAGTGTATGTATTATGTGTGGTATGTGTGTGTGTGTTGTGTGTGTGTGTTGTGTCCTGTGTGTGGACATGTTTTAAAATGATGAGTTATTTAAGCCTTATTAGGTGCTGCCAGTCAGTGTGTTTACCTACAATCTGGTTTTGCAAATTGGACAGCTGCTTCTAACATACTAGCTTTTGTCCAGTCATTTGTATCTCATTAACCTTCTCAAGACACTCCGTAGCCGATAGCATGCTAGATGTGAATCCACGTACAGCTGGAAAATTCACTCTGGGATGGGAAGAGGTACACTGGTGAGGAATAGGTGCTCGTCATCTCTATTGTAAGTTATTAGGAAGAAACTAGTATTTGCCTAAAATGCAGGACTAATGAACTTTGACTCTTTCTGCTTCACTTTGGCTACTTTTGCTTTGGGCTAAGGTTGTGAGAAACTGATTAGACAGAGTTCCAGAAAAGAAATTGTATGCTTATTAGTTCAGGCAACTATAATAGACCCCAGGCATAGGGATGGGGTAAAAGAAGAGTAGGTTCATAACCCCCAAGTGGCCGTGGTAGCCTTGTGCAGGGACCAGCAACCTAGAAGTTTCAGGACACATCTTGATTTTGCAAATACTAGTTTATGAGGCAAAGCCACACTCATTTATTTCCATTTTATCTAAGACTGCTTTCATTCTGCAATGGTACAGTTGAGTGGTTGCCACAAAGTCTGCATGTCCTCTACTGCCTGACATATTGATTATCTGGTACTTTATAGAAAATGTCTTCCAATCCTTGTTCTAGTGGGAAAGAACAACATTCATAGAAGTAAATATATTTCAAATCAAGGTATGAAATGCCAGAGCTAACATATATTATAAACCAAATGGACCTAACAGATATTTACAGAACATTTCACCCCAAGCCAAAAGAATGCACCTTCTTCTCTGCACCTCATGGAACTTTCTCCAAGATTGACCACATACTCAGACACAAAGCAAGTCTGTACAGACACAAGAAAATTGAGATAACACCCTGTATCCTATCTGACCACCACAGATTAAAGCTGGATATAAACAACAACAGAAACAACAGAAAACCTACAAACCCATGGAAACTGAAAAATTCTCTACTGAACGAAAAATGGTTCAAGACAGAAATTAAACATTTTGTAGAATTTGATGAAAAGGAATGCACAATGTACCCAAGTGTATGGGACAAAATAAAGACAATTTTAAAAGGTAAGCTCAAAGCACTAAATGGCTATATAAAAAATAATTGGAGAACTATCATATGAGAAATTTACCAGCACACTTGAAAAGTCTAGGATAAAAAGCAGAAATTATATCAAAAGGAGTAGATGGCAAGAAATAGTCAAACTCATGGCTGAAACAATAAAATAGAAAAACAACAACAACAACAACAAAAACAATGTAAAAATCAATGAAACAAATAGTTCATTTTTTTGAGAAAATCAGCAAGATAGACAAAACATTATCCAAACTAAATAAAAAGCAGAGAGAATATCCAAATTAACAAAATTAGAAATAAAAAAATGGGACATAACGACAGACACTGAGGAAACCCAGAAAATCATAAGAACATACTTTAAAAAACCTGGACTTCATAAAATTGGGAAATATGAAAGAAATGGATAATTTTTTAGATACATATCACTTACAAAAGTTAAATCAAGTTTAAATAAGATCTATAATCTCTAGTGAAATAAGCAGTCATTAAAAGTCTCCCAACAACAACAAAAACAACACCCCCACCCAGGGCCAGATGGTTTAACAGAATAATTCCATCAGACTTTCAAAGAAGACTTAATGCCAAATCATTTCACAAAAAAGAAACAGAAAGAACATTGTCCAATTCATTTTATGAGGACATACTTACCCTGATATCCAAACTACATAAAGACCCTCCAAAATGAAAGAGATTTATAGACCAATTTCACTCATGAACATTGATACAAAAATACTCAATAAAATACTCTCAAACCAAATCCAAGAACACATCAAAAAGATCACCCACCATGATCAAGTAGACTTCATCCCAGAGATGCTGGGATGGTTCAGTATACAAAAGTCTGTCAATGTAATCCACCATATAAACAACTGAGAGGGTAAAAAACCTTAATCATCTCATTAGATGCTGAAAAGGCCTTTAACAAAGTCAACACACTTCATGATAAAAATCCTGGGGAGATTAGGGATTCCAGGGACATAATAAAGGCCGTTGACAGCATGCATATAGCCAACATCAAATTAAATGGAGAGAAACTCAAAGCAATTCCACTAAAATCAGGAACAAGGCAGGGTTGTCCACTCTCTCCATATCTGTTCAATATATTACTTGAAGTTCTAGCTAGAACAGTAAGACTACTGAAGGAGATCAAAGGGGCACAAATTAGAAAGGAAGAAGCTTTATTGGCAAATGGTATGATAGTGTATATATATGTAACCCAAAAAATTCCACCAGGGAACTTTCTACAGCTGTTAAACACTTCCAGCAAAGTAGCTTGATACAAGGTTTAGTCACAAAAATCAGTAGCCCTTCTGTATACAAATTATAAAGGGGCTGAGCAAGAAATCAGCGAAACAACCCCCTTCACAATAGCCACAAGTAATATAAAATATCTTGGGGGTAATTATAACCAAGAAAGTGAAAAACTTGTATGATAAAAACTTTAAGTCTTTGAAGAAAGAAATTGAAAAAGACATCATAAGAAGTAAAGATCTCCCATGCCAGTGGATTGGTAAGATTAACACAGTAAGAAGGGCCATCCTACCAAAAACTATCTACATGTTCAATACAATTCCCATAAAAATTCCAACACAATTATTTATAGACCTTCACAGGACAATTCTCAACTTCATATGGAAAATGAAAAAATCCTGAGCAACAAAAGAACTGCCGGAAGTCTAACCATTCTGGATTTCAAGTTATATTACAGAGGCAGAGTAATAAAAGGTGCATGGTGCTAGCATTAAAAACCCACACATATCAATGGAATTCCATTGAAGACCCAGACATAAATCCACACTCATGTGGATACCTGATTTTTGGTAAAGAAGAAACACACATTGAAAATAAGACAGCATCTTCAACAAATGGTACTGGTCAATCTAGATGTATGTATGTAGAAGAATGCAAATTGATTCATACTGTTCATCTTGCGCAAAACTCAACTCCAAATGGATCAAGAACCTCAACATAAAACCAGATATGTTGAACCTGATAGAAGAGAAAGTGGGGAATAGCCTTGAAGTCATTGGCACAGATGACTTTATGAAATTAACACTGTTAGTGCAGGCACTAAGATCAATAAATTAATAAATGGAACTTCATGAAACTGAAAAGCTTCTGCATAGCAAAGTACATTATCATTTGGGCAAAGTGGCACCCTACTGAATGGGAAAAGATTTTTACCAACTACACATCTGGTAGAGGTCTAATATCCAAAACATATAAGGTATACTCAAGAAACTAGATATCAAGAAAACAAATAATTCAATTAAAATTTGGGTACAGATCTTAGCAGAGAATTCTCAACAGAGGAATCTCAAAATGGCAGAAATACACTTAAAGAATTGTTCAACATCCTTAGCCATCAGGGAAATGCAAATCAAAATGACTCTGAGACACCATCTTACACCTATCAGAATGGTAAGATCAAAACACCAATGACAGCTTATGTTGAAGAGAATGTGCAACAAGAGAAACACTCCTCCACCACTGTTGTGAGTGTAAACTTGTATAGGCACTTTGTGGCACTTCCTCAGAGAACTGGCAATCAACCCACCACAAGACCCAGTTATGTCACTCTTGTGCATATACCCAAGGGATGCTCAATAATACCACAAGGACACTTGCTCAACTATGTTCATAGCAGCTTTACTCATAATTGCCAGAACCTGGAAACAACCCATATGCCCCTCAATTAAAGAATGGATAAAGAAAATGTGGTACATTTACACAATGGAGTATTCCTCAGCTGTTAAAAACAATGACAGCATTGCAGGCAAATGGATAGAACTAGAAAAGATCATCCTGAGTGAGGTAACTCAGATACAGAAAGATAAATATGGTATATATTCACTTATAAGTAGATATTAGCTGTTAAGTAAAAGAACAAAGATACAGCCCATAGGTCCAGAGAGGTCAGGTAAAGAAGAGGGGCCTGCAAGGGAGCACATGAATCTCCCTAGGAAGGGGAAATAGAATAGATTTTATGGGTGAACTGGGTGAGGGTGGGGACAGCAGTGGGGAGGATCTTGGTGGGGGAGATGGGGTGGAGGGATGAGAGTTGGCTGGGATTGTGGGGCACTTGGGGGATGGAATCTAAACCTAGTAAGGTGGAAGCTTCTTGGAATGTATGAAGGTGATCCTGTTACGATAAATATTTCTGCCAAAAGCCGCTGAGCCCCATAGCCACGTGTAAGCTTTTCGCCAGCCATCCGCCTGAGTTAGGGCCCAAATGAATACACAGAAACTTGTATT
Source organism: Cricetulus griseus (assembly GCF_003668045.3). Taxonomy (NCBI): domain Eukaryota; kingdom Metazoa; phylum Chordata; class Mammalia; order Rodentia; family Cricetidae; genus Cricetulus; species Cricetulus griseus. The sequence goes on from NC_048604.1 coordinate 98,337,364, forward strand.
AGGTTCAAAGCTGCTTGGCCAATGACTAGGATTCTCATCTGTTAGCTCAGTCTTAACTATCATAAATCTATATATGTTATAAGACTTATCTTATCGGACACCTTATTGGCGTCCCTCCTTGCTGTGGATCACATTGTGCCGCTGGAGCAGGAGCTGAGGGGAAAAGAGTGCTTCCTGTTTCTCCTTCACTTAAATATGAGTCTCCTTGCTATGTCACTTCCTGCCTGGATCATCACTTCTCTACTACATTTCCCAGAATCCTCTATGACTCCTAATCCCGTCTACTTACTGTCTCATTGGCCAAACAGTATTTTATGTAACAATCAATAAGATAAACATACACAGTACATTCCCCATCATGATCCTAATGAGGACTCCTAGTAATAGGGGCTAGGGGATCTCAACTGGCCATCTCCAGTTGCCAGGAGAGGCTTCCAGTGGCATTCAATTGGGTTGTTGGCCAAGGGGGTCCCACTGAAATTCCCAAACAAACCATTCTGTTGCTAAGACAAAGGGATGCTCTCTGAATACTGACAACAGGGCCCTATTTTTTAGGACAACACCCACACAACTCATTGAACATGGACAGGCCAGGCTGGTGCCTACATGGAACCTTTACACATACATTCTAGTCTCGTTGACATGACTCTGCAGGCTACCAAATGAGAAATGTGGACACCAATCTAGCCACAAAACCTCTGACCTGCAATCTGTCCTGCCTGCAATACATGCTAGGGCAATGGTGGCACGGAACTTGTGGGAGTAACCAACCAATGTCTGATTTTTTAAAGGCTCTCTCTATGTGAGGGAACCTATGCCCAACATTGCTTGGGTATCCAAGATTCAGAGACTAGAATGCCTGGAGACCTAAGGTAATACAAAAAACTATGGTCTAAAAAACATATCAATAAAATGACTCCTGATGATATTCTGCTATACTCATATATCAGTGCCCTATGCCATCATTGTCAGAGAGGCTTCGTCCAGTAGCATACAGGAACAGATGCAGAGACCCACAGCTGGACATTCCTGGAGAGAGTGTCTAAACAAGAGGTCTCCATCAAATCCCTCTTAAGTTTTGTGGGAATTCATTCCACCAATAGCTTTGGGGTACAGGCCTTAGGTGTGGTTTCTTGTCTGCTGAAGTAACTCCTTTAAAAGAAAGAGGGGGGAAGGCACTCATTCTCTTGTGTGGTGGTCAGAACTTGGATTGCTGCTTCCACTGACCCCAGGGCAGAACAAAAGACCGAAGCAGCTCTTGTTGTTATCCCTAAATGTTCCCTAATAAATCTTTGATATCTTTTTATTTGGGCTCTTGTGGATTCACATACAATTGCCTACACTTAGAGAATCCTTCGGAAGAGAAGGAAAGAGTAAAATAGCCAGAAAGGATGGAGGACATCAGGACACTGAAGCAGCAAGCACAAGGTCTACATGAGTTGGCACTAGATCCTCTGAGTATGTATTATAGCTATTAGCTTAGTATTTTTATGGAACTTCTAACAGTGAGAATTAGTGGGTCTCTCACTCTTGTGCCTTTTCTTGGGACTCTTTTACTTCTGGGAGGAACTGGGAGGAGTAGAGGAAGGGGAAACTATAATTAGGATATACTGTGTGAGAAAAAAATCTATTTTCAAGAGAAGGGGAAAATAAAGAAAAAAAGAGAGGGGGGACCATCATTGAGGCAAATCTGGAAAGTATTTCTTCAGAGTCAGCACACAGAAGCTGTGGTCCAGAGAGAACCAAGGCTACACCTTGTTCTGGCAGCCAAACTTGGTAATGTGTAAGAATCTTTCAGGTGATAAATGTTTACAAGTTATTAAGGGGTCATGGAAAGCAGATGAGGCTTGCCATCACAAGAGGCCAAGTTATGGTGAGAAGTTGAGACCTGGCACCATGTGGCAGGGTTGGAGTTCCTGAAGAGATCTCAGGAGAGACTATTGCTGAAGGTATAGCTCAGTTGTAGCAGATATCCTAGCATTTTAGAGATGCTAGTACCATTGTATGAGTGCTAGGGACAGCAGCAGCTGTGGAGGGGATCTGACCTGAACCTAGAGATGAACTGTGTGTGCTGAAAATGGTAATAGAGCTGGAGAAATGAAACCCCTTGAAGCCCAGAAGATTGTGAGTTCCAGATGTCTGACATTGAGCTTTACACTGTTGGACTTGAGTTCTTCTTTGATTTGAATCTAACTGTGCCAGGTTCTTTCCTCTTAGAACAAGAAATTATATGACTTATTTTTTACTTTATAGGAGCCTGCAATTGTGAGACTTTGGAATTTTATAAAGACTTTAAAATTTTAGACAGACTTTGGATACTTTAGAAAACTTGGAAATTTTACAGAGACTGAAATTTTAGAGAAACCTTGAATATTTTAGAAAGACTTTGGAATTTTAGAGAGGCTCTGAACTTTGAAAGAGACTTTGGATATTTTGAAGAGATGGAATTTTAAAGTGTTTTGAGTTTTAAAGACTGTGGGGCTTTTGGAATGTTTTATAATGTGATATTAATGCTTATATGACATCTTGGGAATAAAGAAGAAAGGAAAGGTTATAGTTTAAGAGTAATGTATTGGTGTGCCAAACTGACAAAAGGTCAGTTGTCCTGGTTGGTTTTATGTTGTTTGACATTTTAAAACTTGATACAAGCTATTCGGGGAAAGGAACCTCAGTTGATAAAATGACTTGATCAAATCGCCTAAAGGTTCTTCTGTAAGGTATTTTCTTGATTAACAGTTAATGTGGGTGTTCCTAGTCCATGTGAAAAAAGAAGGTACCATTTCTGGCTAGATGGTCCTGAGTGGCATAAGAAAATAGACTAAGCAAGCCATGAGGTGCAGACCAGTAAGCAGACCTCTGCCATGGCCTCTGCTTCAGTTCCTGCCTCCAGGTTCCTCCCTGCTTGAGTTTCTGCCCTGACTTACATAGTTATGGACTGTTATCTAGAAGTGAATGATAAAATAAACTCTTTCTTCCCCAAATTGCTTTTGGTCATGAGGTTTTATCACAGAAATAGGAATCTTAATTAAGATGGACCCTCTGGGTACAGGGGAAGGCATAAGACAGTAGGAGGTAAGTTGGGGGTGGTAGGGAGCTAACATCTACTTGTGTGGACTTCATCTTAGGAAAAGGGCTAACTAACCACTGAATGTGGGGGTGAGAACACCATGATAGAGATGTTTAAAAAGAAGCAACATCTATAATATAATGTGAAAATGAAATAGAAATAAGAGGCTAGCTAGGCACAGTGGCTATACACCTGGAGTCCTAGCTACTTAGGAAGCTGAGGCAGGGGGATCTCTTGAGTCCAGGAGTTCTTGGCTATAGTGTGTTATGCATAATACGGTGACATCTAGTGATTGGGGCATCACCAGATTGCCTAAGAATGGCTGAACTGTTCCAGGTCAGAAATCAGAGCTTGTTAGGGGTTATTTAAGAGGGCTTCGGCACAACAAGGAACACATCTAGGATGCTAACACGTGACTAGGCAGATTTAAAAGTAGGGAACAAATGATAATAACTTTGGAATGCTACAGGAACAGTCCACTAGAAGATCCTTCACTATCTAGTCTAGTCTAAGCTTCTGTACTGGAGGTCCAAGATTTTACATTCTTCATGATGGAGAAATAGAAATACAGGGTCTTGGAGAAGCCGAGGCTATAGGGAGCACTTGGGTCTCTTAGGAGATGGGATTATTGCCTGGGACATTTTAGTAGGACATTTGTAGACCTTGGGGCTGGTTGATTCGAGTGATCAAAGTGGAAGGAGTCAAAGATGATAAACTTTAGAGGTTTAGTGACAGGAAATCTTGACAGCCTTTAGAAGGCAAAGACAAAAGGTGGTGAAGGATCTTAAGAGACAGTGATACTGATTTTTAACACAATCACGTTGGACAACAATGTAGGAATGGGTTTTATTACTGGGTACCTGCATAATTGAGAGAAACTGTAATGGTTTCTTAAAACATGCAACAAGGAAGACATTTCATGACATTATGACACCTAGAGATCAGTAAGGGACTTGTTACCGTTGTTTTCTTGTCAGAATTCAGGTAGGACCCAACTGATTTCAGTTCTTGGATTATGAGATATTTCCCCTTTTGATGTGTCAAAGCAGAATAGTAACCTCCTATTTTACAGAGACAGCAAAGAAAGTAGAGCTGTTTCCTCCAGGCCTGATAGACACATTGACTTTCATACAGCCACGATTCCTGTGCTGACCTACAGCCTTAGTCCAGCAGTAAAATATTATAGCAGTAGATAGATCTATGATAACAGTAATGGGGCTTTTGGCACTCCCCCATAGGAGGAATGGGTAGATCCCAAGGCCCTCTCCTGAGATTCCATCTACCACTCTCATCTGTTTTCCCATCTGCATACGGCCTTGAAGGGGTACTAGAGACTATAGGAGATAAAAAGTTGGCTGAGGGTGATACTTCATCCATGAAGGTTTCGATAGGTTGTCACTCATTCTGGAGCAGGACCTTTTAATGATATAGCTGATTTTGAGTCACTCAAACTCCTGTAAGTAATCTCAATTAGTTCATTGGTTCACCAATGTGGGCTTGGATGAAATCATGTCTTTACTTTGTAAATGTCCTACATGGAGTTTGTTCACATCTCCTTAGGAAAAGAGCCACAAGAGGCTTCACTGCAATCAAGAATGTGCTTGTGAATAGGCAGGTGAGTTGAATAAAATTGGGGTGACAGAGTCTAATTAGAAAGACAGAACGTCCTTTGAAGTGGGTTAAATTGGCAGGTAGGTTTTACTTCTATGAAAAAAGTTAATAAATAAGCAGATACAAGGGTTTTATTTTTAAAATTTATTTTATTTTACTTGTATAGGCATTTTACCTGTATGCATGTATGTGAACCATGCATATGCAGGCCCAGTAGGGGCCAGAAGATGATGTTGAATGCCCTGAAACTGGAGATACAGATCATTGTGAACCATGATGTGGGTGCTGGGAATCGAACTTGGGTTCTTTAGAAGAGCTCTTAACTGCAGAGTCATCTCTCCAGCCTCCAGATACAAGTTTTTATTGTTGTTTCCTCAAAAGGTTCTCATGGGAACTTTGGACATATAACATAACTAAATTAGCTGCTATCAGGGAAAATTGGGTTTTGAGGGCAAAGTGAGACTTGGGTTCAGCAGAGAGTAGCCATTGTAGTTGACCTCATTTACACTACACAGGAAAGGGAAGTGTTGATGAATGAATAGACACCAGATACCTCAACATAGATTTCTTCATGGTAAATGATGTCCTTGGCTCCTTGTAACTCCCATTACATGGGTAAATTGTCAGGTCCTCTTTGAAATCACCAAGAAGTTGATACTTGAAGTTGGGCTGCCACCTTCCATTTCCAAACCAATGTATGCTTGTTTCGAAGTGTCCCGCAAAGTCCCTTGTCAAGGTGTGTGCTGCCCCTTCGTAACACTGTGACTGGGAGGAGGTATCAATAATACAGTTCAAAAGCAAAACCACTGTGTTCTTGAGAACAGATAAAAGGTGAACCATGTCCAACAGAGGTCACTATTGTTTTATACCATGAATGAGAGTGGTTGTGAGAAGCTGGAAGTCCATTCATGGGATGCTTATTCATGGAGAGAAAGCTCCATCAATCAGGAACTCCATCTAACTCCCTCAGCTTCCTCAGTTGGTTTCTGCAGGATGTTGCCAGTGCCCAATTTGATAATGTTATCTTTATGTGGTACTATTCATTTAATTGGAAGCCTCATCTGAGGGGACATTTTGTTCTGCCTGGGAACTCCTGCTGGCTGTCTCAATGGGGCTTTTCCAACAAATTTCTGCTGAATATTTCTACTCCTGGATTTGGTGATGTTACTATTTGTTTGCCTCTCATTTGGCCTACTCCACTTGTATCTATTGAGTGCTTTACATGCCCGTTTAATGATGTTTTGTTAACTATCTGATGCTCACTAATTAGTCTTTTGAATGTTATAGACTTCATAAATTCACTCATTCTAAACTTAGAATATAGCTAACCCAGATCATTCTCTGGGACCACAAAGAATAGAATTGCTTAGGGATCTATTAAAAAGTCAGTTTGAATACAGTAGGTCTGAAGTGTGGTGTGCAAATCTGCATTTTAACCAGCTCCTAGGTAATGGTTCATAAACCATACACCAGCTACCATTGTGCTGGGTGAACACCCAAAAGTAGACTATTGTAGCAAAGAGAACACTGGTTGGAACTATTGAACCCTCCTGAAAAGCCTAGAGGATTTGGGAGGAGTTAAAGTTGCCCTGTGGTTTAGAACAAGGTGTTTGGCTTTCCTGACTTCAACTCCAGAAAAGGGTTGTATTTTCAGAAATTCATTTTTATGACAGTAAACACAATTCAGTCCACATGCAAAGTATAAGAGCTGTGCTTCTCAGAGATTCACAACTAAGCACTGAGTCAAACTCCTGGGATCCAGTTGTAGAGAGAAAGGAGTGATGAGGGAAGGGGTCAAAGATGACGTTGGGGAGACCCACAGAAACAGCTGACCTGAGCAAGTGGGAGCTCAAGGACCCCAGACTGACAATTGGGGAACCAGCATAAGACTGAACCAGGACCCCTGCACATGTGTGTCAGTTGTGGGGCTTGGGTAGTCTATGGGGATGCTGACAGTGGGACCAGTATTTATCCCTAATGCCACGAATGTGCTTTGGCAGCCTATTCCCTATGGAAGGATACTCTTTCAGCCTAGATACACGGGGGAGGGCCTAGGCCCTGCCCCAAATGATGTGACAGACTTGATGATCTCCCATGGGAGGTCTCACCCTCTCTGAGGAGTGTTTGGGGGTGGGATGGGGGTTAATGGAGGAATGGGAAGGGGAGGAGAGGGAACTGGGATTGGTATGTAAAATAAGGTTGTTTTTAATTTAAGTAAAATTAGTTTTAAAACAAGAGTAGTCTCTATCCATTCTTCAGTTGAGGGGCATCTAGGTTATTTCCAGGTTCTGGCTATTAGGAATAATGCTGCTATGAACATCGTTGAACAGATGTACTTGTTGTATGAATGTGCTTCTTTTGGGTATATAACTAAGAGTGGAATTGCTGGATCTTGTGGTAGACTCATTCCCATTTTCCTGAGGAAACCATACTGATTTCCAAAGTGGCTGTACGAGTTGACACTCCCACCAGCAGTGGAGGAGTCTTCCCCTTTCTCCACATTCTCTCCAGGATAAACTGTCATTGGTGTTTTTGATTTTAGTCATTCTGACAGGAATAGGATGGTATCTCAGAGTTATTTTGATTTGCATTTCCCTGATGGCTAAGGAGGTTGAGCACTTTCTTATGTGTCTTTCAGCCATTTTAGATTCTTCTATTGAGAATTCTCTATTTAGTTCTGTACCCCATTTTTTAATTGGATTATGGTGTTTTGGAAACTAGATTCTTGAATTCTTTGTAAATTTGGGAGATCATTCCTCTGTTGGATGTGGTACATTTACGAAATGGAGTACTACTCAGGAGAAAAAAATGGAATCTTGAAATTCGCAGGCAAATGGATTGAACTAGAAGAAACCATTCTGAGCAAGGCAACCCAGTCACAAAAAGACAAACATGATATGTACTCACTCATATATGGATTTTAGACATAGAGCAAAAGATTACCAGCCTACAATCCACACTGCCAGAGAAGCTAGGAAACAAGGAGGACTCTAAGAGAGACATACATGGTCCCCTGGAGAAAAGGAAAGGGACAAGATCTCCTGAGCAAACTGGGAGCAGGGGGAATGGGAGAGCTAGGGGAATGAGAAGGGGAGAGGTGGGGTAAAGAGGACATGAAGGAGCAGGAAGTTCAAGTCAGGGGAAGAATAGAGGAGAGAGAGCAAGATAAGAGATACCATAATAGAAGGAGCCTTTATAGGTTTAAAGAGAAATCAGGCACTAGGGAAATGTCCAGAGATCTACAAGGATGACACCAACGAACAATCTAAGCAACAGAAGAGAGGCTACCTTAAATGCCCTCCCCTGTTAATGAGATTGATGACTAACTTATATGCCATCCTAGAGCCTTCACCGAGCAGCTGATGGAAGTAGAAGCAGACAGCCACAGCTAAACACTGAACTGAACTGGAATCCAGTTGCAGAGGAGGAGTGATGAACAAAGTGGTCAAGACCAGGTTGGTGAAACCCACAGAAACAGCTAATCTGAACAAGGGGGAGCTCGTGGTCTCCAGACTGATAGCTGGGATACCAGCATGGGACTGATCCAGAGCCCATGAACATGGGCATTAGTGAGGAGGCCTCAGAAATCTGTGGGACCTCTTGTAGTAGAACAGTACCTATCCCTAGCATAGGGATGGACTTTGGGAACCCATTCCACATAGAAGGATACTCCTTCAACCTAGACACATGGGGGCGGGGGCTAGGCCCTATCCCAAAGGATATGACAGACTCTGAAGACCCCCCCATGGAATGCCTCACCCTCCCTCTGGAACAGAAAGGGTATGGGATAGGTAGAGTGTTAGTGGGGGCCAGGGGAGAGAGGGGAGGGAGAGGAAACTGGATTGACATGTAAAACAATCTTGTTTCGAATTTAAATTAAGAGATGGAAAAACAAACAAAAAAGAGTTGTGCTTCTGTGTTGTTTCCTTGAGAAATTATCCCATCTTTCTTGTATTAGAAACCATCACTTATCAATGTTGAACCTAATGAGTAAGTTTGGTGTGTTACAGCATAGTTCTGTACAGATTTGCCTTTCCCATAGCAAAAGGGACTGGTGAAACTCTGCCCACTTCATCTACATCATCTCCAAGCCCATTAGTATTCATTTTTCCCAACTGTGATGACTAAATGAAGCATAAATTCTGACACTTTTCTTTAACTTCCTCATTTGTAAAATTAGGGGCTATATATGGCATTCTCTGGGGTGTCTTACACTGCTAATAATCCATGCTTCTGAGAGAGTATTACACTGTCTATATTACAATCTATGGATTAGTAAAGTTTTCTTTTCTGACACGGTAGGTAGAATGCTTACAAAGAGTTCAGAATTTTGAATAGGAAATATCACTTGGGCTGTGAATGAAACTCTGAACGATTAAAGTGGAATGGCCTTATATTCAGTTTAACCTTTGTTTGCCTGGATATTCCAAAAGTTTTAGCTGAACTGTCTTCCCATATAACTGACGAAACCCAGAGACTTTAAGCATTACTTTAGGCACGGTTATGATATGGAAGTGTTGACACTTCCATAAAGCATTTACAACTTAATTGTGGACTGTACACACTACATATCAAGAAGGCAGAGTACACAGCAGGGAATGTGGGAGATGAAAGAACTTCCTTCCGTTCAAAGGCCCACCTTCTGAAAGCCTCTTGGCATGGTGACTAGTGTGTCCTTTAAGAAATTTGCTGACCTGGAACTTGCTTGGTAGACCAGGCTGGCTTTGAATTCACAGAGATCTGCCTGCCTCTAAAAAGCAGAAAGAAAGAAAGAAAGAAAGAAAGAAAGAAAGAAAGAAAGAAAGAAAGAAAGAAAGAAAGGAAGGAAGGAAGGAAGGAAGAAAAAAAGAAGAAAGAATTTTTTGCTGACTACATCTGATAGGCACCCTTAGTATTACCTCTTCTCACCAAGGCATAGAATTTGGGTGGGCCTTATTTACACCCACTGTGACCATATCATTCCTTCATTGTCAACTTCCTTGTATTAGCCCATTTTTTGTTACCAAGAATACAGATTTATAAAGAAAATATATTTTTTCAGCTCTGGAGGGTCAAGAGCAATGGGCTATGTCTGGTGATCTCTTTTGTCTGTTTTTGCTTGCTTATTTCATTTTGAGACATAGTAACACTTGTAGTCCTGGCTGGCCTGAAGCTCACCAAAGAGCCAAGGGAGGTCTCAAAGTTTCAGTGATCTTCATGTCTCTGACTTCCAAGTGCTGATATTAAAGGCATTCTTGTGCCACCAAAGCCAGGATGGATTTCTTTTTTGTGTGATTTTTTCTCTTTATTTTTTTCTTTTTTGTTTTATTTGAGTTACAAACATGATTCAATTGCATGACAATCCCAGTTCCCTTCTCCCTCCCCTCCTCCCCTACCACCTCCCCCAATTAAAACCCTACCTATCACATATCCTTTCTTCTAGTGTGATATTTATTTATTTATTTATTTATTTATTTATTTATTTATTTATTTATTTATTAGTTCTAGTTAGGGAACAAGCTTGTTTCACATGTAAGTCCCTTCTCCCTCTCCCTCCCCTCACCCCATCCCTCCTCCCCCCCCAACCTACCCCCCACCCCATCCACCCACCACTCCCCAGGCAGGGTAGGGCCCTCAACGGGGGCTCTGCAAAGTCCACCAAATCTTCCTGTGCTGGTCCTGGGCCCTTCCCCATGTGTCCAGGGCCAGAGTGTAACCCTTCACATGGGTTGGGCTCTCAAAGTCCCTTCTTGCACCAGGGAAAAATACTAATCCACCACCAGAGGCTCCCTGGAGTGCAGAGGCCTCCTTATTGACATCCATGTTCAGGGGTCTGGATCAGTCTTGTACTGGCCTCCCCAACAGCATCTGGGGTCGATGTGCTCTCCCTTGTTCAGGCCAACTGTTCCTGTGGGTTTCTCCAACCTGGTACAGACCCCTTCGCTCTTCATTCCTCCCTCTCTTCAACTAAATTCCCGATTTCAGCTCAGTGTATATCTGTGGATGTCTGTCTCTGCTTCCATCAGCCACTGGATGAGGGCTCTAGGATGGCATAAAGAGAAGTCATCAATCTCATTTTAGGGGAAGGGCTTTTAGGTTATCCTCTCCACCATTGCCTGGATTGTCAGATCGTGTCATCCTTGTAGGTCTCTGGAGATCTCCCTGGTTCCAGATCTCTTCTCGGACCTATAGTGGCTCCCTCTGATATGGTATCTCTCATCCTGCTCTCTCTCCTCTATTCTTCCCCCAACTCAATATTTCTGCTCCTCCATTTCCTTTCCTCTACTCCTCTTCTCTTGCTCTTATTGTAGCAGCTCCTTCCCCCCTACCCATATGCTCCCAGTTAGTTCAGGAGTTCATGCCACTTCCATTCCTGGGGACCATTTATCCCTTAGAGTCAGGATGGCTTTCTTGATGGCAGTGCAGGGTATCACATGACAAAAGACAGGTGCCATAAGTGTGTGTGTTGTGCGTGCGTGCGTGCGTGCGTGCGTGCGTGCGTGCGTGTGCGTGTGTGTGTGTGTGTGTGTGTGTGTGTTCTTTTGGCTTCAATTTTAAATTTTATTTTATTTTATATGTTCCTATAGATTTATTTTATACGTAAAATACCCTACTTCCAATCTGCCCTACCTTTTCTTGCCCCTCTCTCCTTCCTTTAGTATCCCTTGTATCCTTAGACAGCTTCACTTCTACTTTCATTTTAAATATGCACACATGATTTTTTTATACTACTTAAAACTAGAAATTACAAATGACAGTATGATATTTGGCTTTCTTATTTCTTTCACTCTTTCTATAAAGCCATCAAGAATTAATCATGTGGGCCTTATTTAATCGACCTCATCTGAAGGTCCTACCCCTAAATATCATAGTTGGATTAAATATGATCCTCTTGTTACCTGACAACAGAGACTGCAGCTCAATACATAAAGCCCTAGGAGATACTCAAACCATACCAGCCATAGCTATTGTTGAGTATTTTAAATAGTTCAAATGACACACACATTTCATGTAAGTAGTTTGATGACAATTGGAGAAAGGATTAGCACTGTAGAAATGAATGAAACAATTCATGAACTCAATGTCAAATAGCCTTTGAAAAATACCACCATATAATCTGTTTGTTTTTCTTCACAATCGGCCATTGACTAGATGGAAAGAAAGAAGAGTAGAACTCACACAGGCAATGTATTAACTATTTTGGTTCTGTTAGCTAGATTTCCTCACTTTGATTCATAAGGATCCCCCCCCCACACACACACATTTAAATTGCAAATTTTTACGTTTTTTTCATTTTGATTAGCATGCTGTTTTCATTAGTATATATTCATTGTAAAAGTTAATAGGAGGCACTCTCATACATATTTGCCTTTTCCTTGTAATAGATTTTTATTAACTCGTCAATAATTTGACATAATAAGTTTTGATCACTTTCATTCCCCTGTCTCAACTCCTCCAACCAAGACAAGTTTGTGTCCTCTTTTTAAAATAAAACCCATAAAATCCATTTTATGCTGCCAAAATATTCTTAGGTGTGTAGCCTTCCACTGGACCATAGAATACTTACTAGGGGCTACAGTCATAGAGAAAACTGACTGTCCCTCTTCCAGCAGCTAATGATTGCCAATATTTCCTTGGTTAGGGGTAGGACTTCATGCCCACTTCCATCTTCATGCTTTGGTCTTGTTTAAGCCATAAAAATTTAAGAGTCTGCCTGTGTTACCTAGGATAATTCCAGAAAACAGGTGTCCTTAAATGTTAGCATGTAAGTCTTAAGGAGATGAGTTTGGAATAATTGTCACAATTATAAGGGCATCTACTCTTTGTTCCTGCAATTCCACATTTGAGACTTTTTCCTACAGAAACACTTTCACATACATGAAATTATAAACATAGTGTGTTTATTATTTATCATGTCTTTGTTGACAATAACAAAATATTAGAAAACTCCAAATAGTTCTCAAATAAGACTGGGTAAATAAATGAGGCTATGCTGCATAAGTGCAGTAAAGAAGAGGAAGCATTTTAGGCACTGGTAGAGAAAGATCGTCAAGTTACGGTGGGTCGGGCGTTGGTGGCACACGCTTTTAATCCCAGCACTTGGGAGGCAGAGGCAGGCGGATCTCTGTGAGTTCAAGACCAGCCTGGTCTACAAGAGCTAGTTCCAGGACAGCCTCCAAAGCCACAGAGAAACCCTGTCTAGAAAAACCAACCCCCCAAAAAAAGATATGGTGGGTCATGAGTAAACAAGGTGCATAGCAACCAATTGGCTACATTTCTGTAAATTGAGGATGGAATGTGCAAAAACATTTTGTATTTTTCTATATATACGTGTTAGCACTGCAGTAACTATATAAAGAAACTAGTAACAGCACAATGATCACCATCTTCAGGGTTTGAGGATGGATGCTGAGCATTATTAGGACAAAGGGCAGTAATAGTTAAGTAACTTTGCACTGGGTACTATTTTCCATACCTTTAGTTCTGAACCATTAGACAAAGGTTAGGGAATATCAGAGTAAACTGGTGTCCTCTGACATGAAAGGACCACTGCATTCACAAACTCATAGCAGCAGTGGTTGCCTGTACAAGACCCATACAAGACCAAGACAGTCATCATTCTAGCTTGGAGGGAGAGGTTCCCAAGCTCGCACCTTTAACTAAAGAACTATGGTCTCTTGATGGTTTCTGGGGGAGGGGAGTCGATTTTCTTTAAGAAAGACCAACCATGCTCTACCAGATGGTTCAGAATTATATGGACAGCACAAATTCAGAGTCATGGGGTGATTTAAATTAAGAAGAGAAGGAGGAGGAGGAGGAGGAGGAGGAGGAGGAAGAAGACAACATGAAGTTGTGGGTGCATAGGGAGGTGGGGTGGGTCTGGGAAGAGGTAGGGGAGGAGTAAAGGATGAATAAGATAAAAAACACATTGTGTGAAATTCTCAAAGAATTAATAAAATTTGTTTATACAGATACAGACACATAAAATCTAAGGAAGTCAAGGAAAAAGGCTCTGTTGATCAAGACTCAGATTCATCCACCATAATGAAATTTGAAAGTAAATAGGAAAAACTTCCTGTTCTACTCTTTGTATGTTGCATTAGTAGTGATTTAGACAGAATGTTGGATGGAGGGGAAATCCTTTTATTTGTGTAAAGATAGTTTGCATTCCATTTACATGTGAATTTAGATGAAAATTCTTCCACATAACAAGTATTTTCATAACACATCAATCTCCCTGTGTATATTTTATGTTTTGTAAATCTATGATCACAAATCCTCTCCCTACTTTCCCATAATGCATAAAATAGTTTATTTATATATAAAAAATCTAACACTCAAAAATACATTAAAAATTTCCATAGGCTTATTTTTTTATTGATTCTTTGGGAATTTCACACCATGCACCTTGACCTGTAACCTGGCATAGTGTACTAAAATAAACCCTTTCGCCTCAAAATTAATAATATTTTTAAAATGAAAAAGTAAAATGTGTTTTAAAATGCTAAGTATATAAGTAAAGTTTCAATAAAACCTGTTATTGAGAATTATCTGGAGTGCTTGTATTTCAATGCAGAATGTTCCATCTTAAAATATTTGAAACTCTGCATTTTGCAGCAAATCAGCCTTATTGATTCTGATGTAGGTCTGAGGAACCAACAATCTAAAGGACAGGGCTGGTGAGATGGCCCAGCAATTAAAAGCTGCCTGCCACGAAGCCTGAAAACTGAGTTTGATGCCCAGGATCCACATGGCAGAAGAAGAAACTGCCTCCCACAAGTTGGTCTCCTGTGTGTGCGCCCTCATGTACATCTCCCCCTAAATTAATAGTAATAATGATAGTTATTATTAAAAATAAAAGGGACACAGAGCCACAAACTGCAGTCATGAAACAACCACTTTATTCACTATTGGATGCATGCGTCTGTCCAGTTTATAATTATGCTTTATTTTGTCCAGAAATAAGAGCAACTACTTCTCTTCTACCACTTTGAACACTGAGTTTTCTACAGTGGGTTTGAGTTACTATCACAGAGAGCACACGAGATGGGATAGTAGCTTTGGAAGAGTTTCTGGAAAAATCCAAATTCAATTACAGAGCACACTTTCTACTGAGTGAGTTTCACATGACTACACAGTTACACACATGACAAAGGTAAAAGGAGCTGAGTCAGTCGTGTTCATAGTGTGAATTTCTTCTACATAATTCACTAATCCAAAGAGCCTAGACAAAACCAAGCTATGACATTATTTACACTGAGTACCACACCTGGAACTTGTTCTGAGTTATTTAACACAGAGTTTATTTTTCAATGCAATAAATATTTATGGCTAATATTAACAAGTACAATTATAATTTACAAAATATGTGCCTAGTATTTAAAACAAAACATAAAACGACACTAAAGAAGCTTGTGCCATGTAGTTTCACACCTCACTGGAGTGTATCATCTCAAACCCTGTTGTCTCTATTGCAAGAAAGGTCATATACAGATCAGTAAAGCTCAGCGTACAGAACAAAATATTGTTTTAGGGAAAGCATTTTTTCTCTTACATTGTCATAGTCGATAGCTAAGGCCAACTCAAAGAAAACCTTGGATACACAAAAGGCCCAAATTGTACAATGTGTCTTAAA
This sequence comes from Cricetulus griseus, assembly GCF_003668045.3. Taxonomy (NCBI): domain Eukaryota; kingdom Metazoa; phylum Chordata; class Mammalia; order Rodentia; family Cricetidae; genus Cricetulus; species Cricetulus griseus. Next base: position 98,352,657 of record NC_048604.1, read on the forward strand.
TATTGAGGTTCCGAGATATATAAAAAAAAAATTCAAGCTTGTCTGGGAATTAATGAAGACTTGAATGTATGAGGTTTTATTATCCATTAAAATGATGCTCTTAAGAAACCATAAAGTTATGAATGTCTCTCCATGGAGTGAATTTTGAATTTGGGGAAATACAAATCTTATCTCCTAGAAATGTATGAACACAGGGAGGGCAGAGACAGTGAGATCCGGAATTCTAACAGGGCATCCAGACTATTGATTCCTTATTTGAGTTCCTGGACAAGTCTCTTAGTCCAGGAAGTATTTTTTTCTATGAGAGGCCATTCCAGGAAACCATCCATTGCCATATCTTATTTATTTAGTAAGGACAAGGGGTGGGGGTGAGTGGGTGGCTTTGCCTCTTTCTTGATACTCTTTCTCCAATGAATTCTGAGTAAAAAAAAGGCTTGATTGTTAGGACTGGGTCCTCTTCTCTGACTTTGTCCATTGCTGAGTTATTGTTTGATTGGGTTGTTTTGAGACAAAGTGTCACTACATAGCCCTAGCTGTCCTGGAACTTGCAGCAATTCTTGTGCCTCAGTCTCTTGAATGCTGGTATTACAAGCATGTGTCCCCAAGCAACATGTTCAGTAGGTTTTTCAGTTAGTCACAAAACCATGTGACTTAGTTGGTGCTTGCAACTAATATGTATCTCTGGGTTGAGATGAAAGTACAAGCTAAGGGACTTCCCTGATCAACCAGTTTGTACTGCATCCCGGCCTTGGCCTTCAATGAGTCCTTTACCTGATCCCCTATCATTACTAGATCAGGCCTTTAGACATCTAGAGTAGCAAGAGGACTTTGTATTAAGTCCTGTTAGCTTCATTTCTCACACAACCTGGATTTGGGAAGTAATACTGGGTGAAGGTGTAGAATCCAGAGAGATTCTGGTCTATATTTGTATTCTGCCACTTGACTCTTCCATGTAATTTTAGGATTGTTAAGTAATGCTTTTGAATCATGGTTTCATATGCCTAGGATAGCAGTTCACATTTGAATGTTTGCTGACACTAAATCCCTTGAGTCCTAGCACTTTCAAAGCCACAGGAATCTACTCAGGTTTGGGATAAATTATATTCATTTCATGGTCATTATTTTCCCCAAGCATTTTGTCCTATATCTCTGCCTTCCACTTCCTTATAACATGAGAAGATATTCCCACTTCTATGCAGACAACAATAACCCTACTAACCCTCTTGTACCAAGGTAGGGAGATTCTTTCTAGGGGTACCAAAATGTCTTGGAAACTGGGGAAGCAGTGATAGTCATTTTTCACAGATTGAGCCACAAAAATAAAGCATGGTTAATTCAGATCAGAGCAAAATAGAATCAGATTAAATTTCAGTGGATGAAACAGCCTTTTCTTTTTCATAGGTCAAATGTGGTTTGATTTTGACAGCTCATGTTTCAGTCCCATGGTTCCATGGACCTTTTAATTCAGTGCTACATGGTCACAAGTAAGTGAATTTAATACTTCTAAATTCCCATACTAAATTATGTAAATGGGCTTTTTGGTCATTGGGAAAGGCATTGGTTTGATGAGGTAATGCGTGTGAGAATTCTTTACAGACCATGAACATGAGGTAAATGCAATATTCTTTTAAATTAATCATGGACCGTAATAGTCTAACCCAAGGATCCTACATTGAATACATGTGAAACCTTGAAACTTTAAGAACGTATTTCAACTCCATTGAGTGTATTTCTAACATGAGGTTTCATGAAAGGCAAGTTTGTTCTTCATGTGCCATTTGTTGACTGCTCTAGATCTATGTTTTCCTGGAGCATATGCTTGGTCCTTCTTTATCTAACAAAGGATATCTTTGAAAGCCCAAATTATAATATTTTAAACTCTTTATGTGCGTATGGGAGGGGTTGTGTGGAGAGCATGAATGTAGTAGCATGGTGTATGTGTGGAAGTCAGAAGACAACTTACAGGATAGCTCTCACCTTCAACCATATGGATTCTGGGGATGGAATTCAGTGTGTCTGACTCAGAAGTAAGTGCTTTTAGCCATTGAGCTATCTCACTGGCCTTGAAGGCCAAAATTATAGTAAGAGTGGAGCAGTGTTAAAGTTGCTGTGTCTGTGTGCTATGGGAGGGTTATGGCTGGGAGGAATAGCAATCCAGACACAAATACAGAAGGAAGGGGTGTTTAGGGTGGTGTGGTTCCACTGAATAGCATGTGTGCACATGCACACAGAAAGACAGAGTGAGAGAAATTGGTCCCATAAAAGTAAAGCATTCTTGCTTCCTTTCAGCTGTTAGTTCATTCCATGAAAATGGGGCAAAATTTAGAGGAATTTTGTGAAATATGTTCTGTTCCTCCCCGAATCCCAGGGCTAATTCTAATCTATTCTCTCACAACCACTCCCTTCTAGTGTGGATGTGAAGAGATCCGATGGCAAGACAGTGTGTATTTCCCCCTTTTAGCATGATTTGGGGCACACTGTTAATTCAATCCTCATACAGTCAGGTCCTCGGGGCAATTGTTTCTATCTAGATTCTGGAGAAAGTGACTTAGCCACCTTTTAGCCCACAGATGAGGATGCCATTCAACACGTCATTCTCCAAACAAAGATAATCCCTTTTACTAGAAGCCATCTGACACATGATGAGGCTTGGAGACCAATAACCAACTGCTCCTCTTGGCAGAAGCATGAACTTTATAATCCAAGTTCTCCCACGTCTTATAGTCACGTTCATTTACTTTTGTTCAGTGTGCACTTTTCTAACAAGACGAGGCTGCTTCGTCTGTAGCAGCTTCTGAATAGTTTCCCCACGGGCTCTCCATCCTCTAAGCTGAAGGACCAAATTATTAGTGGGGCAAAGAGGCTTTGCTAATGAGGCAGAAAGCTAGATTCAGTGGGGAAGGGAGAGCAGCCAGAAGAACTGGGTTGAGCCATGCACATTTATGGGGAATCATAAAATCATCAGCAGGGAGGGGCCTTGTCTGCACTAACCAGGGAGGATCATCTTGCTGTAGAATATCACTCCCAATGGCAGCTGTACCTTCCCTGCCAGCAGCAGCCCTTGGTGGGGAGACTGCTTTGTTTATTGCTTAATCTATCACTGTTGAGCTGCCTGCCTTGGGGAGGCTCAATTTAAGATAGATTGAAAGGTAGTATCTGTCAATTGAATAAACACAGATGGTTTTCCACAGCAAAAATTGATTTTTTTTCCTTCACCAAAGACATAAGTGCTAAACGTGATTATCTTTGGAAGCCAGGCATGAAATGGCTCAGCTCCAGCCCCCGTGTGTTCTGCCCTGGTGAAGAAGGGACACTACATGGATTTCAGGTTTCTCCTATGCTTTTAGGTTTTTTATTTTAAAACAAAACTTAAATTTAGTTAGAGAAGAGATGGACCGGTGAAGTCTTTCCTAATAAGAACGTCTAGGTCAACCCATTGTTTAATTCACTCTGTGTTTTATCAGTTTAGGTCACCAGCTGCCAAAACTCCTTCCAACTCTTTCATTTACAAGTCACAAGAAAGTAACAAGATTTGCCTCAAGACGCATAGCAATACCCAGATCTTCTCACTGTTTGTCTAGTAGCTAGTAAAGAGACCCACTGTCTGTGCCCTGATATTAACTGGGGGAGACAGGAAGCTGAATCCTGTTCCGGAAATGTCTCTAGGAGCAGGTATATCAGAGATGCTAAAACTATTACCCTAAATTCCATATGCCAGAATTCTTGACATCCCAGAATGCTGTCTATGTTAACAACTATCCAGGCATGGAGCCATTTATGCTCAAGGGTTTTGAAGGGCTGAGGCAAAAGAGTAAAGTTGTGACACAGTATTTTAAGAGAACAGGTGTGTGAAAGCTAAAAAAGAGTGAAGAGCAAGACTTCCCTTTGAACAGTGAGAAGACTGGGCCACATGTTTTCTTATAAATCTTTCAGCTCTAATTCTAAAACAGTGCAAGCTCATGAACCTTTATTCATGTGAGTGAAGCCAAAGAGTCCCTGGGTAGCCGAACAACCTAGCTTCTTTCATCCTGCCCAGGTACATGGGAACATGGAAGAATGGGTGAAGGGTTCTGTAACTACGGAGGTGGACCATACCTGTGTTTTCAAGACAGAGCTGGAGATGATGAAGAGACTCAGAGAATCTTAGCAATAAAAGGGACTTAGCTCTGTCTTCTCATTTTAAACATGAAAAAGGAGCCTAGAGGTGGAAAAACTGATAGACAAAGTCATATAGCTAGAGGTAAGGTTGGGATAGCAAGACATCTTGGTTCTTTTACCTCCACTGTCTGTCTGTCTTGCTTTTCAAACAGTGCAATGTAATTAAGGACTACCAGAAAAGCTTGTGTTTACAGTACATAAAAGCCCAGAGAAAATGGGAATGAAGAGATTTTGTTCCAGATGGTACAACTGTAAGCACAAATCCTTACACTGTCTTGGTCCTAATGCCTAAAGCTCCACAGTTAGCCAGTACTTCTCCACATCAACCGACAGAAAGCTTTTTATATGTGCTATGTGCTTGCTGTTTATATCTCACCCAGGCAGAGAAAGCTTGAACTAAAATTGCCTTAGGAATTAAGGAATACACATTAGGAAACACTTGTACAATTTAGACTTAGAGTCAAGTGAGTTTGCATATTCACAGTATGTCAGAATTGGCCCATCTTTAAGTTCAGAAAAAGTCAAAGCAGAATTTCTCAAGTAAGATGGTCCAAACTTTAGAGTACTCTCTATGCATTTAGAGAAAAATGGAGCTGCTTGTCTAGTCTTTTTCTGCATGTGGACTATTTCATACACATTCTTTTAAAATAGAAACAAATATGTACCTTTTTGTTGGTTCAAAAATCTAAGCTTTCTATGACTTTTTATACATGTTCAGACATCAGATCATGTTACTAAAATTATATTATATTAATTTCCTTCCCAAACTTTAGGGGACCTATACATCCAGTATAAACATGATTTTATTTATCTACAGTTATGCTCTTTCTCAAATTGAAACTACTGCTTCACCATAGCAAGGACAATTAAACCTAAGTAAATACATTTGATTCAATATATGCATACCAAGAATACACACCACCATTTATACATTTATACATAGTTGTTGCTTTGATAAAATGATCATTTTTTTCTCACAAAAGGATTTCTCCTCCATGGAAGAATGACACTGCAATGGCCCAAATTGGATTAATGACAACCAGAATTTTGATGAAATGAGAAGTCAGAGCATAAGCTATTGTTCTATATTCATACATGGATCTATTGTTTGCTTGTAATTTGTCTTAACATTTTATAGTGGGTGTTTCTCCCATGTCCTCAGCAACATTTTTTTTAAAAAGTCAATATTTAGAGGTTTGTTTTATATTACACTGGCATCCAATGTTATAAATTAAGTCCATTCCTCACACATGGGACTCTTTTTTAGAGTTGGCTTCTAGTTTTAGGAATGTAAATTAAAGTTGTCCCTTAGTTTACATATTATAGATATTTCTGGAAAAAAAGAGTCAAGCCATGTTTTGAAAGCAATCAGCTTCTGTTTAAATAAAATCTTTCACAGAGTAGATATCCAATGCATGGCTTCTCAGCTCTCTTTGTTCATACAATTTCTATGACTTAATTGACCATACTTGCATAGCAGGGCTTGGCGCTTTGGGTAATAATTTCCAATTTGTTCCTTCCTCTTTAAAGGAAGATTTGATCTCCATCAGAAGAAGCCCTCCCAAACTGAAATGGAAAATGAAGCCAGCACTTTGAGATACAATAGTGATTGGTGCATTTGCACATCTCTCCTACCCATCTGTATCCCTCAGCCTCCTGAAGGGTCTTTGGAAAGTACAGAGATAACAACCAATTACAGGGCTCCTGGCCATCCATAAAACAAAATCTGGAGTCCCTTAGGAGGCAATGTCGAGGGATTAGTCTAGACATACCCCTCATGATAGATGTTTCCATTGATGAGGCTGAAGGTGGCTGAGGGGTTGGTACTTTTGAAGGAGGTCATGCAGGTGGTACTTCTCCCAGTGCTGTGGGACCGGCTCATTAGGCCAGGCTGGCAGCAGAGAAGCTGAGTGTTGAACTGCTTCCTGAAGCTCTTGCTCAGCAGATAGAGGGCAAAGGGGTTCACACAGGAGTTGGTGAAGGCCAGGAGGCGGGCACAGATGCTGGTGACAAAGTGGAGCATGGAGGTGTCCACCTCTGAGTAGTGGTAGGAGCGGTACAGGTAGATGACGTGATTGGGGAGCCAACAGAAGGCAAAGAGTCCCACAAACACCAGTACTGTCTTGGCAAGTCGCTTCCGGGATTCAATCTGAGCAGAGAGAGGTAGAGGGGGTGCAGTGTTAGAGGAATGAAGACAAGCAGACACAGACAAGGAAATGGATGAGGGAGCAGAGCCACAGAAAGTTCAATTGGAATTGAAGATAGTGTGTGTGTGTGTGTGTGTGTGTGTGTGTGTGTGTGAGAGAGAGAGAGAGAGAGAGAGAGAGAGAGAGAGAGAGACAGAGACAGAGACAGAGAGACAGAGACAGAGACAGAGACAGAGAGAGACAGAGAGAGACAGAGAGAGACAGAGAGAGAGGAAAAAGGAAGGAAACAGAATCTGAAACACTGATTGACAAGGCAGGAAGCAGAAACCCATGAGGTAAAATAGTTAGAACATGCTGCTGAGAACAGATCTTTAAACAAAGTTGATTACATGCTTGAATGGATCGCACAATGAAATTCTAGTAAGTGCCCTCTTTCCCCTCCAGAGAGCATTGGGGCAGTTTATCAGCCATTCTACTTCATGCCTTTCTTTGCTCTACAGTTAATTATTTCTTATCCCCTCTGATGCTCAGAACAGCAACCAGCTTTATTCTCCCTCATTGGCCAAGCTGAGATAAGTCTGTATTATTATTTTTTTAATCTCTAGCTATTTCTGGACTACACTGTGAGGAAGGTGATTACACAAAGCAGAGTGAACATCTCAGCACTTAGCTCCCCTTGTGACTTCAAGGGGGGACTTCTTTCTCATTAAACAATTTGGGATACAGTGGGTGTTTGCTTACTAAAAGGCCTTTCAAATAGTCAGCCAGTTGTTCTGGCAACCACCATTTCTCCTTGGTAGAAAAAGAACATTGAAAGAGGAGCCCTCCAAAGGAATCAGCTATTCACTTCCAAGGAGTTGGGGGTCTTTTGATGTACCATTAAATATATCAAAGATCTCCATTTGGGCTAGGAATCAAAAAAGAAGTGACTGAGGCCAGAGAGATGGCTTGCAAAGGACCTGGATTCAGTTTCCAGCATCCACATGGTGGCTCACAACCATATATAAGTCTCCTCCAATGGGATTTGGTGCCTTCTTCTGACTTCCATGGATACCAGCACACTCATAGTACACATACATTGTAGGCAAACACACATATACATAAAATTAAAATACATAAATATAAAAATTAAAAATACTGGCAAAGAAAGGAAAACCAGAGCCACTAGTTTCTACTTGTTGTCCCCACAGGATAAAATTTCAGGAGTTTATGGGAGATAGAGGGAGGAGTAACATATGGGGATATCCTGCATGCTGGGACCTGTAGCTATTACACATGCTCTCATAATTTTCCAATAACCTTCTGAAATAGAAACTATCACTGAAACAATGATAAGAAAATTGAGACCTCAAGAGGGAAAATCAAATATGGAGTTGAGCCAGTCATTCTATAAACCTTTCTTTTTTCACTGTGTAGATAGAGATGGGTTTCACGACGACATAGGTGTTCAAGCATGTCATGTCATTTGACTTTAGTACCCCCCTCTTAACCAGATTGTCTCTTTTTCTTCATCCACTCTCCTTTTCCTTCTCCCTCTGCTTTATCTATAGTTACTCTCTTCCTAATCAAAGAGCATGATTGGAATTAAAAGAAGTATCTATAGAAAGCATTGGAGTCCCTGAAATTATTTTCCTTTTCACAGCGAATCCAGGGCCTTGTGTATACTAGGCAAGTGCCCAATCATGGAAATAAGCCAAGGCCCTTAAAGAGGCATCACTCACTTCATAGAATCTCAAAATCAAGCGATGTGATTACTTATGCAACCTACTTGTCACTAAGATCCAAAATGAATACAAGAGGCCAAGTGCCTAAGGAGGACAATGAATCAACAGTAAGCACCCACCTGCTTCTTGACATGTATATTGCCTTCCACGGGAAGATTGTAGGCACTCTGAATCAGATTTCGGGCAATGAAGTAGTAGTAGACAGAGATGATTGACAGTGGGATAATGTAGAAAACCAGAAAGGAAGCCATAGAGTGGATTTTAGGGTGCAGCTCATTAGAGTGTGGGTAGGGGGCACAGCTAATGAAGGTTTGGTTGGTATCTTTCACATGGAACGGATGGAGGTCAGAAAACACAGCCTCTGGGATGGCCAACAGCATAGAGACAATCCAGATCAAGGCAGCTTTGAGACAGATCTTCATCAGGGCGTGTGATGCCTGGATATCCATTGGTCGGACGATAGCTTTGTACCTGGGACAGCAAAAAGGGAATGGCTCTGTATAAGTTGCTCAACATAATTATGGACAATAGCACAGCAAGGACCAAGATAGGGTAAGTTAGGCTTCTGAGGAGCAAAATGGAAAGGGGCACTCACCATTAAGTTCATGCAAATGTTTACTCTGAATTCTCATGACCCCGAAAGTGAGTGCCTTCTGAAATTTGTCACCTTGAGCATGTCCCTTTCCACATTCTAGCTGGTCTCTAATGGATGCCTTGAGAAATACAGAAGTTCTGTTCTCTCTCTCTCTCTCTCTCTCTCTCTCTCTCTCTCTCTCTCTCTATCTCTCCTTTTCTCTGTTTTTAGTTTAGAGGTTTAAACAGTTTTATGTACATTTTCCTACCTTCTTTGCTTCATTGTTTAAATTATTATATAGAACAATTACATCATTTTCTCTCTTCCCTTTCCTCCCTTTAAACCCTCCCATGTACCCTGCCTTTATCCCTGTGAAATTCTCTCTCTCTCTCTCTTACACACACACACACACACACACACACACACACACACACACACACACACCTAAATATATAATACAGTGTGCTCAGTCTATTTAGTCTTATTTGTATGTACATAATTTCTGGGCTGACCATTTGATATTGAGTAACCAATTAGGTGAGTTCTTCCCTGGGGAAACTATTTCTCCCACTCTCAGCATTCCTTAGGTGCCTGGAGTTGTTTGTGTAGGCATGGGCTCCCATCAGATTTCCCCTTTAAAAATTACACATATTTCTTTATTGTGTATAAAATTATATTTCAAAATATGTATACATTCTGCAAAGGCTTGAGTTAATTAGCGTAAGCATTATCTCACAGAGTTATCTTGTTTTTGTTTCTATGAAACCAATTAAAATTGACTCTGATTTTCAAGCATACAATACATTGTTAATAACTGTAGTCACTGTGCAGCACAATTCACTGAGTCTCTTGATTTTAAGAGTGCTTCTCAGAAAAGCCAATGTTCCCTTCAGTTTTCTTAATGAATTGTAGAAATGAATAACAAAGGAAATTGCTACCTAAAGAGAGACACAGAAGCAAGGAGCTTGTTTTTATTTTGTAAAATCTTCATTTTGAATATTCACATCCATTTCCAGGAATCTGAAGTCATTGAATATTTTCAATATTTCTCTTCTTTCTTTCAAAGAATGGGGAATGAATAGGCCATTGACAGTGGTGCACCCAGAAGGAGACCTGTAATTAACAAACTGATCTTTGCTTCACTTTCTTGCCTCTCCTTTCTGCCCTATCTCCTTACTGTTTTGGGAGGTACCTATACTGCTGTTGCCTTCAGTTAAGGACTCTGAGAAGCAGACACAAGCTTGAAGTCAAGGGTACAAAGGTCTATTTGGGTGGATACCTGAGCTGAACTAGCTAATGAACTATTTACTCAGGTACTGAAGAGTTTCTCTTTCTCTTAAACAGCTAACCAGAAAATATAGCTAGTTAATGATTGATACTAAAAAGAAAATATTTTTGCTCTCAAAGAAGTGACCAGGGCCACTGTGTTTTAACCCTGGTGAAGATAAAAAAAAGAGTATTTTCATCCATTTGCCTTCGAATTTCAAGATGTCACTGTTTTTTTTTTTTTTTCTGCTGAGTAGCACTCCATTCTGTATAGCATCCTGACTGAGGTAACCCGGTCACAGAAAGATGAACATGGTATATACTCACTCATCAGTGGACATTAGACATAGAACAAAGCATTACCAGCCTACAATCCACAACCCCAGAGAAGCTAGGAAACAAGGAGGATGCTAAGAGAGACATGAATGGACCCCTGCCCCTCCACACAGAAGGGGAAAGAGACAAGATCTCCTGAGTAAATTGGGAGCATGAGGGAGAGGGAGGTAGGAGAAAGATGAGAAGAAAAAGAGGAGGGGAGAGGGGAACATGAGGGACCAGGTAGGTCAAGTTGGGGGAAGAACAGAGAAAGACAGCAAGGAAAGAGATACCTACATTAGAACTTGGCTTCCCTCTTTCTCTTCATGCTCAATCCCACAGTCTGCATACAAGTCTGAATCCAGTCCTTCCAAATCCCAGTTTAAGTGTCATCATGAAGATTCTGCAGACTAATTGATGCCTCAAACACTTCCATTCTTTCTCCCAACTTGTCTGAATTTTTGGATAAGGTTATCAGCTCTTCTTACTATGCACTGTTTTTAGTTAATAATTAATTATTTGTAGTACTGAGGATTGAACAAAGACCTTGCTCATGCAAGCTAGGCAAGTGCTCTATAAGGCCCATTTTGAGACAGTCCTTATAAATTGCCTAGTCTTGCCTTGAACATACTGTATAGTGAAGTTAAGCCTCCAACTTGCAATTCTCTTGCATCTTGCATCTGCCTCCTGAGTAACTTGGATTATGGACTGTACCACCTGGCCTGACATTAATTTATTATTTTCTAGATTTTTATGGGTATGTATTTTCTAAGTGACTTTTTAATCAGTTTCCTCAGGTCTGAAGATGCTGTCTTCTTCTCTCCATTTCTTTCTATAGTATGCAAAATGCCCCAAGTCTCTTGTTCTACATATGTTTAAATAGGATCTCAGCAAACACTTGCTATTGGTTGTCAGTCTATAACTTTCAAGAGAGTCTCTCATTCCCAAGTTCTAACAGATGAGAGAGAGGGGCTTTACTATTACACACTTAGTAATAATCATTCTTCTGTAGATGGGCAAGTTCACTCTGCTGATAATACCAGACTCAAGATAATTTTTTCTCACTTCTAAAAACATCTGTGCTTCATTTTCCTTGTGTCAACATTGGAAAGGGTGAAGGACGGTCTTCACAAAATTAATGTTCCAAAGACTCGAACTAATTGGCTCCTGTGTCCAAGATTAGAAGCCTTTGTCCACAGAAAGGCTTGACTTTTACCCAGATGACAGTCTTTTCATTATTTTACTCAAATAGTTCAGCCCTTGTTTGTCTATAATTATCTACTGTAGTCAGCAGGAATTGTTGAACATCAACCCTTTAAAACTCCCAGTACAATTCAAATGTTCACTGTACAAAGAAGATTGGTCTAGAAGAAAACAAAATGAGCAAAATAGTCTCTTACGTAACTGTTATGTTGCCTGAATTTAAATTAGAACCCTACAGGTAAACATTGACAAAACTATAAAACCCCAGATTTATTTTCCTTCAAGAATAGCATCTACAGTCCCCCTTGAAGAAATCTGAGGTTGTTATTAGCTGATTGTAAGATGCCTATAACTCAGAGCACAGAGAAGCGGAATCTTTAAAAAAGTTTTTTTCTCATATAATATATTTTGATCATGCATTTTCCTCACTCCAACTCCTCCCAGATCCTCTTTGCCCCCCATCCCTCTGAGTTATTTCTCAGAAAACAGCTTAGTGGTCCTTGTAGCAGATCCAACTATCCTATTTTAAACATGTGGCATATTACTGTCATCCTTTCTAATTTTTCTCCAGGTTAATAGCCCCAGTGCTCTTTTTCATCCCATCTTAATATACTCTAGTATCTTCTGGTTTGTAACACAGACTGTGATCAAAGCAGAATCCCCAGGGAAATGGCTGGATGGAGGGAAGGGTTGAGAAAAAAGACATAAAGGAAGGAAATTGGAGAATAATAGAGAGGGAAGCAGGAAGTAGAAGATGTTAGGTAAATGAAGATGACAGAAGGAATGAGGAGAAGAATGGACTAAACATTAGCGTGACTCCTTAAAACAGTTCAGTTGTTGTTATGTAATGCCCTCACCAATGTATTCACTTGGACTTTTTCAAAGTTCCTTATTGTTCCAAGGAAGCTAGTGTAAGAGCAGTGGTTAGTTGAAGGGGAATTGAACACTTAGAGGAAAGCACTCAAGTCCCTTTTTTTGAGAATTTTTTTAAAGACTAGACAGAGCTGACACTCAGTATTAACTCTCACAACAAAACACAACTCTGCCATGTGACATGCATTCCCCTGGTCAAGCATGTGGGGTGGGAAAGGCATTAATAGCACAAGACGGAAGATCCTCAAAACTTGCAGAGCTGATACAATTGTAGACCTTGTTTCCCTCTCCAAGGCTTGGTGGAAGTGATATGAATAAAGAGAAGTTGGGCATAGAGTTGAATTCAATCTTTCTTCCCTACTGCAAATGTATCAAATATTTTTACTCACATTAAAGAAAAGGTGATAAACTAAATGACACAAGGAGTTATGCAGCTTCAAATAGGGTAAAAGCACTCCTCATTGTGTTAGTTAGGAATACCACTCAGTAGCACCTTCAAGATATGTGTTTTATTTATAAATAATACATGTACTGCAAGAAAATATTCTAAAATTATTATCTACTAAAAGAAAATGGAAGCTCTTGCAGAAACGTATACATCTGAAGTAGGAAATGTATAAGATGAACCTCAAATACATTATGGTGCCAGACAGAAAGGAAATGCTTGAAGTATGAGATTTGTGGTAATGAACATAGAAAACATATTGAAGAGTCTTCTTAGGACAATTTTATCAATAAAATTAGAGCAGTGGTAATAGAACACTCAGTGAATTTAAGGCTATTCATAAATCTATGTCATTTTTATTATTTTTTATTTATGAGCATGTGTGTGCCTTTGCTTGGGTTTATGTGCACCATATACATGCAGATACATCGGGAGGCCAGAAGAGGGATTCAGATCCCCTGAAGTTGCAGTTTTAGGCAGTTATGAGCTTACCAACATGAGACCCAACTTGGGTTCTCTGCAAACGCATAACCTGCTTTGAACTGCTGCCATCTTTCCTGCCCTTCTTTTAAAATTAAAAAGCAAAAGAAAAATGCCAGCTAATAAATAAAGGAGAAATATGTTTAGATGTCCATTTGTAACCTATGTAATCATTGATTCAGTGAAAACAATAAAACAATTGAGGCTAGGGGTTTGGAAGTAATAAGATATTCACACAATGTGCTCACTGCAGAACATTATCTGGTTACAAATGGGAAAATATACCTTTATGATAGAAGGATCTAGAAGTTACCCCTTAACATAGCAAATGCATGAGAAATTTTTCCTTTAAACAGTGTAAGCACATGATCCAGTACTTAAGATATTCTTAGAGGTTCAGGAAAATGCTTTAACTTTATTTAAAATTTAGAAAATATGTTCATTTTTATTTTGTCATTATACTAATGTATTCATGAAACTAAAACTTCAACTTGCATTCCTCCTGTTTCAGCCTCTGAAGGAGCTGGACTTAGAGTCCTGGGTCATCAGATTGACGACCTATGCAGTCAGTATTTGTGGCCAAAACATTTAATCAGAATCTAAACATGAAGGAAAAAGACAAATCCATATTCTGGCACATTCTAGAAGATGATTGGCTTTGACTTACCAACAATAGCAATGTCCATTGCATCTGTAACTATAGTAAGAACCTACTGCTAAAAATGCCACATACTTTGGTTGCATGCCATAGAGAAATCAAGTTGTAACTGATTTGGAAATTTCCTCCATTCTGGGAAGTTTTCTAGTGCCAGAAGTTGATACAAAGGACACTTTGGGGCTGGGGGTAGGGCAAAGCCTTCAGTAGAATTACCCAGGAGTGAACCCTGCATGCTACAATACTAACCTGGCAGGCAAGATGTGCCCGCCTGTGCAATAGTGGAATGACTGTTAGAGGGGTAACCAACGCTTTTATGATTGGATCTGAGGCATGATCCACAGGAAGGATTCGTGCCTAGTACTATAACCCTGGTCAAAAGTTCACAGTTGGAAAGGTCATGGATCCTAGAGAACTACTACTGTTGTTTTGCTAACAACAAAGGGCAAATACCTTCTAAATATTTATGTTTGAGGCTGTAGAGATGGCTCTACAATTAAGAGCACTGACTTGCTGCTCTTGCAGAGGACCAGGTCTGTTTCCCAGCACCCACAGGGCAGTTCACAACTGTCTGTGACTCCAGTTCCAGGAGATCCAGCTAACCCTGTCTTCTGTCCTCCATGGGCACCTGGCACACATCATACACTACACATGCAAACAAAACACTCATAGACATAAAATGAAAACAAACAAATCTTTAAACATATATTTATGTTTATATCCATAGATTAATGCTACTCTCACCCTTGGTCAGAGAAGCTTATTTTTTAGTGAGTAGTAGGTCATGCAGAGACTCATAACTGGTCAAAGAGCTAATTATAAGTAATTATTGGATGCTCTGTTCTAAATGGATCATCTATATCAACCCCTTTGTCCAAGTCTCAAGCGACATTTAAGAACAGATGGTGGAAAGAATATAAGAATAAGATGATTTTGGGGATGGGAGGGGTGCTGTGAAATGCTCTCTTCTGGATGAGATTGGTATTGCTCTCATGAACTCATAGCAGTTGTGGTCACCTGCACAAGATCAAACCAGTTAATATTCCAGCATGGTTGGGGGAGGAGATCATGAACCCTCCCTAGCTGCAGAGCTATTGACTGTTGGTGGCTCCTGGGAGAGGGAGTCATTTTATTGGGTATGTGGTCACTGGTAGGTTTCTTATTCTTCATTGGAGAGTTTTAGGCTCATGTATACATGGGAAGCCCTAATTCTACTTAGTTGGGTTAATTTTTTGAAAAGAAGTCAGGACATGAATTGGGAGGTAGATGTTTTGGGGAGTACCCAAAGGACATTGGGGTGGGGGAAACTAAGGGTGGATACAATCAAGATGCACTGTATACATGTATGGAATTGCCAAATAACAAATACAAAATATTCTTAAAATACCAATGTCATTGCTATTAAAGAAATTGAAGTCAAGGAAAATGGAGAGTCCTACTTTGAAGCTGATGAAAGAGGTATAATGTGTATAATGCATACGTGTTTATTTGATCGGTAATTATAAAAATGAAACTATAAAAGATTTTTAGGGGAAATTGGTTATGGGTTAAATATTAGATATTGTTAAAAATTATTGTTCATTTCTCCTAACAGGATAATGATATTAAGTATACAGAGGAGTGTGCTGACTGGTCTTATGTCAACTTAACACACAAACTAGAGTTATCTGAAAGAAGGGAGCCTCAGTTGAGAAAATGCCTCCATAAGGCACAGCTATGAGGTGTTTTCTTAATTAGTGATCAATGGGGGAGGGCCATGCCCATCATGGGTGGTGCCATCCCTGGGCTGATATTCCTGGGTTCTAGAAGAATGCAGGCTGAGGAAGCCATGGGGAACAAACCAGTAAGAAGCATCCCTCCATAACTCTGTATCAGCTCCTGCCTCCAGGATCCTGCCCTTCTTGAGCTCCTGTTCTGGCTTCCTTCAATGATGGACTACAATGTAGAAATGTAAGTGAAGCAATCCCTTTCTTTAAGTAATTGTAGAAATGTTTTGGCCCAGCAGCAGGATCCTTAACTAAGACAAAGAGGGTCCTTGTTCTGAGAGAAAACACTCAAATGCATAGGGGTTTAATTTTCAAAGCTCGACACAGAACACAACCTGCAAACTTAAACACAAACACACTTAGTACATTGGAGAGGCAAAACTGAGGAAATGGCTTTTATAGGATGTAAGTGGACATTCTAAATATGTATTTTTTTAAGATAGGCTAGCAGTAGAAAAAAAGGTGAAATAATGTGTGGTGGTTTGAATGAGGATGGCCCCCATAGGCTCTCATATTTGCATGCTTGTTCTCCAATTGGAACTGTTTGGGAAGGATTAAGAAGTGTGGCCTTTTTGAGGAGCTGTGTCACTGGGGGAAAACTTCGATGTTTCAAAAGCCCACACCATTCCCAATTATTTACCCCTCTCTATCTCTCCCTCCTTCCCTCCCTCTCTGTCCTCCTGTCTCTCTGCTGTGGTTATTGTCCTAACATGTAAGCTCGTAGCTACTGCTCCAGCACCATTGCCTGTCTCCCTGTTGTCATGCTCTCTGCCATGATGTTCAAGTACTCACCCTCTGAAACTGTAAACCCAATAACTCTTCTATAAGTTGCCTTGGCCGTAGTGTTTCTTCTCAGTAATAGAAAAGTAACTAAGACATAATGTCATATTTTTTCTTTATGTCATTAAAGATAAAAAAGCCTTTACCATATGAACAACATTATTAAATTAAAATTGAAATGTGACTGAATGTAACTTACTGGCTCAGGACCTACACCAGTTGCAAGGGATGTAGTTCCCAGCTATAGTCACATTGTTCTCTTGGGTTCATGATTTTAATATTGTCTACAACCTGTGAGGTTTTGTTGTGTTCTCTTTTGTTACATTGGGACTATTTTTAAGCCACTTGTTCATTTAGGGAAGCTAGTTTAATTAAAACTAGATTATATACAAATGCACATCAGTCCACAGTGGCTGGCTATGAGCTGAGAGATTAGGGAAGAGTGAGGTTGCCATTGTGAGTGGGGGCACTGCTTCTGCTGCCTGATAGGCATCTGGTAATGGAGCCTATGTTACAGAGGTTAGAGATTGAGCCTCGGTTTGGAACCTAGTGTTTAATTCACCTTGCATTTAAATAGAAGCCTATATAAATAGAAGGTTTGATACTTTCCTCTCTTACCCATTAGATAGGTCCCAAACTCTCTCCAGGTGAGTGATGTCCACTTTGGGGTCCATTGTCCCATATGAAAGTTTCCAGACGATGTAGCTAAGGTTTTAGTGGAATTCCTAGGAGTCTTTAACAGAGATCTTCCTTCTTTTGGTAGAAGCAAGCTTTAAACCTAGGCCAAGGGAGTGGGTCACGTTCCATGCTGTGAAATGTAATTGGACTTTAGCTTTTCCTTAAAGATATCAAGAAGCAAATAGTGTATGTAGGGAGAGTCCTTCTACACCCAATACAATCCTAAAGTTGTTTATCTAGCAACTGCAGTTTCTTTATCATATCCTCTCCCAATAGGCACCCTGAATCTCCGGGAGAGCATAGATAGCTTTGGAGATGAGAGGTGTCACTTACTTGTTCCATAGTACAATGGAAGTCCAGAAAGAAGGCTATTTCCCAGTGAAGGATTTTAAATTCCTCCACCAGGGCAAAGACTTTAGGTAGCAATATCTTCACCTATTTTCTATCTTCTTCAAAGTTCCACTTTGCAGACACCATGTGGAACTTTCTTTTGTTTGTCTGTGTTACACGTATATCTGTATTTGTGTACATATCTTTGTGTATGTAGTGTGTATATTTATCGGCGGTGGAGGCCAGGGATAGATGTACATGTCTTCCTCTATTACTCCCCACCATATTTTTTGAGACAGGATCTCTCACTAATCCAGGAGCTCACTGAATGAGAAACCAAAGCCCCGGGGCTCCTCCTCTTTTGCTTCCCTAAATGCTGGGATTACAGACACTGGAAACCGAGCTTGGGTTCTTTCATGTGGGTGCTGAGGATCTAACTCAGACTGAGCTGTCTCCTTAGCTCCCATGGCTTTCACTTTTGTGCAGATTGCTGAAGACTAAACGTCTGTGTATGGGTTTCAATCAGCTTGACTCAGTCAAGAATCACCACCACCACAGTAGCTGAAGCTCAGGCATGTGTGCTCTGACTGTGTTATGTTTTGATTAAATGATCATGGTTTGTCCTCACAGTTGATCTTTAACAGTTGAGTAAACTGAGGTTCAGTAGTTTATCTAAGACCACCAATATTAAACATTAGCAACAAAGTTTGAGCCTGTTCATCATCGCGGTAGCATCCTAATCTGATGGTCTTGTGGTTGATCGAAAAACATGGAATTCCTGATTTCTCTCTCTCTCACACCACACACACACACACACACACACACACACACACACACACAGAGAGAGAGAGAGAGAGAGAGAGAGAGAGAGAGAGAGAGAGAGAGAGGGAGAGAAAGAGAGATCCATATTGCCTGAGGCTTAGAGTGAAGTCTGAACTTGGAAAATTCCAAGGCCCTAGGGCCCAAAAGGGTCATCAGAGTGAGACCTTGGAGCTGAGGTTTAAAAAGAAAAAAAGTGCTGACATCAATGAAGAACCAGAAGCCCACAGGCTAGAATGCAGCTGGGACAATGCCAGAAATGTTTCAGACAGAAAGATGGTGATTCTGGGAGATGAGATTGGGCAAGTAGCTCAGTTGTGGAGCACTTGCCCAGCATGTTTGAGGCTTTGGGGTCAATCCTCCATACTACAAAAGAAGAGTAACACAACCCCCTGATTCTAGGATATGAGGGCTGTAAAATCTGTAAAGTGGGAAGAGAGAGGTAATCAGTTGTTGGACATCTTATAGTGCTTTCTCATAAGGAATTGAGCATCAATTGAACCTTGAGCCAAAAATTAGTTTTATCAAGATGATCTAATTCCAGAGTTCAATGCTAATCTTATAAGGAAGCCTTTCAGAAGGGACATAAGCAGGCTGAAATATTGCCCTTGCCCTTGGGTATGTTTAAAATGACAAAGGAAAGCGGTAACCCAGTTAAACTTCGGTAGGTATGCAAGGATCTTGGCACAAGCTGTTCATAGACCATTTTTCAAAAACTTTATGGAGGGGAGAACATATATTTAGATCTCGTTACACATTTTCAACAGTTTATGAGCCTCAAAGTTGGAAGAACATTTCCAGATCCCATTTGCACACTGAAGTCAGACATAGTGAAAGCACTCTACCTTGCAGTCTAGAAAATACACAGAAAATTGAGAGATGAGGCAAGGCCCAAAGACAAAGATCACTCATGTTCTGGGATAGAATGGATCAGTGATTGGGGTCATACATAGATTGTCTTCAACCTGGTCATTTATCTTGAACAGACTCAGAGGTGAAGATTTAAATTAAGTAAGAGGAAGTTACCAGAAAGCCCAGGAGAGTGTGGAAAGTGAGTCAGAGAAGGGGAAAAGTGAGAGCATGTTGCAGAACTATGCCAGTCAATTGCAAAGAGACAGCACTTACCCACCTGTCCCTAGCCCTCTTAGAGCCCTCTTTGTCTGAGACTTGTCATAGGCTATTAATTCTGGGATGGCCTCAGCCTTCTTCAAACCTTCCTTGGGCACAGTGATTGCCCTTGCTCTGAGAAAAGAAGCTCAAATCTTCCAGGGCACACCAGGGGGATACAGCCACCACCTACATCAGAAATTTTGTTCCTGGTCCATTTAGTTTATACAACATATATGTAAACTTTGGAATATAGGAGACAGTGTTTAGTTTTAAATATATTTCACATTATTAGAGCTAAAAATAAAATTTCTAAGTTATCTCTTTTTTTGGTTTTTGGAGAAAGGGTTTCTCTGTGTAGCTTTGGAGCCTATTCTGCCACTTGCTCTTTAGACCAGGCTGGACTCAAACTCACAGAGATCCGCCTGCCTCTGCCTCCCGAGTGCTGGGATTAAATTTGTGTGCCACCAATGCCCAGCTCTAAATTATGTTAATAAAGTGTGTTACAATTTTTCCAAAACTAGATGCATTGAAATTCAAAAATACCATCCATGGCATATGACTCGTTGTATCGAATTATGAAAGTTCAACAGCAGTATACTTAAATAAACTTTGATGAGAAGTAGTAAAAGGGTGATTCAGCTCTGTAACTTATTGGCTTCTCCAGCTTACATTGACATTGGTGGTGTTGGAGAGGTCTTATTGTGTAAGGAAAAGCCTGAGGCGAGAAGAGAGGCAGAGTGAAGCCTGGGGACCTGAGACTCTACTTTCATCATTAGCCATTTATGGTGATTTTTCTTTTGACTGTTTTGTTATTTAACGAAAACTCACATTGCACATATTGTGTGCCTGGCACAGTTCTCAATGGGTTTCAAGAATTAACTTAAAAAAGAAATAGATTGACACTAAATGATAAAAGGTCTCTAATTTGAATTTTACTACGTAAGAGATGGATAGAGAAATGTTTTCTGTCATTAAATTCTAAATCTAACTTTAATGCAGTTATGCCTGTACATGTTAGCATCCTCAGTCAAATGCCTATGGAACTCATACTAGAAAAAAAGAGCATACTATTCTATGGAATACTTTTCAATAGTTAGTTACCCTTACCTTAAAAAATTCCTATTACAATAGAAGGATATCAGTACTATTCATCATTTCTCTCTCCCTCCATTCTCTCTCTCTCCTCTCTCTCTCTCTCTCTTTCTTCTTCTCCCGCATCCTCTTGCCTTCTCACCCCTCATTCTCTCTTATAACTCTTACAAATGAAAACTGGTAGAGTTGCTAAATTTCCCAAGACTACATAAACAAATGGCAAGGCTAGAATCTGAACAGAGGACATCTGTCTCCTGACTCCTGGCTTAGATCATAAGATGTTAGAGGCTCGATTCTCCTCATCTGTGAGGCCTTGCGTTCCATCCCAAACCCTCCCTCCCTCCCTCCCTCCCTCCTCCCTCCCTCCCTCCCTCCCTCCCTCCCCTCCTCCCTCTCTCCTCTCTCCCTCCCTCCCTCCCTACTCCCCTCAGAATTCTACAAACCAAATGAGAATCACTGAGCAGTCTTATACGTGATGTTTTGATATAGTTTTTCCCAATTACTTTTTTTGGTCTTCTTTACAAGATTAAAATTAGAAATTTTATGTCTTTTAATATCAGTCTCTCATGTAAACATTTCGTGATATCACACAGATGCCCTCCAGACATCAGGCCATACCCTGCCAATGCTAGCAAGCCTCTGTGGCCACTATGTCTTTTCAAGGAAGTCTGGTGATCTCTAGGGCACAGAGTCTCTACTTTCTCATGAGCCTCTGCCAATTAGCTCAAATGAAGCAAAGCACCCTCAACTACCCAGAAAGCAGCACGTCTGGTAACACACAAGCATATTTTAAGTATCTATTTTTGCAGGGTCCTATATTAGGAACTAGATAATGTAGATGAATCCGTAAGCTTGGACACTTAGTAACTTTTTTGCGTACTCCATTCTGAAAATTAAGTACCAGTTTCAGGTTGGGAAGATGACTCAGTGATTAAGAGCAGTGCTGCTCTTTCAGAAAACCTGAGTGTGTAGTGATATTTTGCTTGTACAAATAAAGTTTGTCTGAAGATCAGAGGATGGAGCTGGCCACCAGCTCATCATAGAGGTCTGGAGATCTGTATCACCTTGTCTTAGGTGTCCTGCTTGTTCAATTTGGATAGTATACTGACAGCAGTTAAGGCAGGGGCACTTTCTTGCCCAGTGGCTTACCTTTGCCACAAAGAAAGTAATCTTCATGTGGAGTTTCTTTGAAACCCATCGTCTTCTCACTTCCTGTCTGTCTGTACAGACCTCCAGACCTCTATGGTTAGCTAGTGGCAAGCTCCACCCTCTGATCTTCAGACAAGCTTTATTTGTACAAGCAATATATGACCACACCTGAGTTCAGTTCCCAGCATCCATGATGCTCACACCATATATAACTACAGATAAGGAAACAGGAAATATATTTAGCTCAACAGTCGTCTCAAAGTCTTACACAACCTTGCTCTAAACACCTTACACAGTCCAATGCTTCCAGATTTTCTGGCCATTTCAAGTCTTCAAAATTCACTAGGGATAACTGGGGATAACTCTCCCCTTTGTTTTTCAAAACTTATTAAACCTGTTCAGTGAGCTTGATGAAAAGACCTTGGAGGAAGCAGCACCATGCACAATGGTGAAACACAAGGGGGAGGCAAGAAGTACAATGTGTGTTGAAATACACAATTTTGTTTACACAAAATGCTCAATTTTGTTTCCAAAAGCCTTTCCTTTTCTGGTTTAAACAGTTCACTTCAGACAACTGAGGGCATGCAGGGAGAAATAGCTGGCGGAAAGACCTTGGCTTTGCTCTTGATTTTACTGCTTTCTGATCATGTGTTGTAGAGCCCCACCTTACCATTTAAAAACATAGAATCTAGTGGTTCTTGAGGATCTGAAAAGCTAAGGTGTATGCTATGGCAGGAGCCTCAAGACCACTACAATCCCAGAGAGATGTAGGACTCTGTGTGTGTTCCTGTGTGTGACAAGCAGCCAGAAGACAATGTTCGGAGTTCCTCCTCAACTGCTGCCCACTTTGCTTTTTTGAGACAGTGTCTCTCACTGATCTGGAGCTCATTATGGAGGCTAGGCCATCTGGCTAGTGAGCTTAGGGTCACTCTTGTCTCTGACTTCCTAGAGCTGGCATTACAATTGTGCACCATCAGGGTCACTCTCACCTCTGACTTCTTAAAGCTGGCATTACAATTGTGCACCACCATGGGAAACTTTTTCACATGTTCTGGAGATCAGACTCATACTTACAAGGCAAGCACTTGACCAATTGAGCTATCTCCCCCAACGCAAGATTTAAGGGTTTTGTTTTGTTTTGTTTTGTTTTTCAAGACGGGGTTTCTCTGTGTAGCTTTGGAGCCTATCCTGACACTCGCTCTGGAGACCAGGCTGGCCTCAAACTCACAGAGATCTGCCTGCCTCTGCCTCCCGAGTGCTGGGATTAAAGGCGTGTGCCATCAACGCCCAGCAAGATTTAAGGTTTTTATATATAATATTCCCTAGGACCTCTGTCCTGGCTGGATAACTGGAATGGGATCATGGATTCTATTAGGCCCACTCCATTTAAACAGGAAACTCTCACTGTTAAGTGACTGTCCCACAAAGTGTGCACACAAGTCTGCATCATGGACAGTAAAACATATGGTACTCATTGATCCAATTTGGTCTTCTGCCTCTTTTGGTATTACCGTGAGATAACAATGCTTTTTACATTTTAAGTGGTTTGGAAAAATTCAAAGAAGTATGGGATGTATGGGGTGTGTGAAAATTGCATGGAATTCAAAGTTCAGCATCCATAAATAAAGTTTTACTGGCACATGGCCATGCCCATTTGTTTACAAATTATCTATAACTGTTTTCAGCTACAAAAGTAGAATTTAGTGGTTGCAATGGAGACCCTGTGATCTTCAAATCCTCAAATGTTTATCATCTGGCCCTTTACATAAGTGTTTGCCAAGCACTGGCCTATGTGCACTGAATACAGGAACATGGCTAATGTTCCTGTGTTCTCTGCTTGTGCCCCTCCAAGCTGTTTATTCCATCTTTAAATAGAAGTAAGCCTGCCTTCCATCACACAACACTGCTTATTAGCCTTATTAATTCATGATAATAAAGACAATAGGCCACTGAGCCCTGCCACTGGGCTTCTAGTACCAAGCTCTCACTGCTCAGCACACTTAGTCGATTTATCAGCACACTGAAGTACTAAATTGGCATTTCAGGCTCTGCTTGGCACTATGAATGTAAAAGTTCCTGGCCAATGAGGATTTAAAGTCTAAGTGGAGAAGCAAGATATGCCCAGAAAAGCCCTTAATGAACAGGACAGTAATTTTCTACATAGATTTTTGTGAAGAGCTCTTGGAGCTGATGGCAATAGATCAATATGTGAAATACTGTTACCACAATAGAGACAAATGCAGGCATCCTTCTAATTACGAATCTCTCATCTATGGAACTATAGCCCTGAAAGCAAGAAGTCATCAAGTGTCATTTCTTTCACTGGAAGAAGATATCAAAGCCAAGGGAAGTCCCATTGCCAGTTAGTTGAGAACCTTCCTCATCTAAGGCTCTAGATGCCCAGCCAGTGATGATTTCCCATGACTGACCATTTTAACTTTTGTTTTATTTTTGCATCATAATATAATTGCATGTCCCCTTTGCCTTTCCTCCTTTCAAATTCTCCCATATGCCTCCTCCACTCTTTGAAATTTATGACCTTTTTGCATATATATGGGGTAGACCTGTCCAACTTTCAGGGTTCTTCAGTTGCCTGTAGTTCTTTATGTAGGGCTGAGACCTCACAAACTTTCCCCTTTGCACTTTGACATGTCCATTGGTGTCATCCTTGTTCAGCTTATGCTTGGGCAGCCATTTTGGTCCAATTTTATAAGTATAACTTCTGATATTACTGGGAGACACAATGTCATAGCAAACTCCCTGATCCTCTGGCTTGTAAAATATTTCTGCCCCCTCTTCCACAATGTTCCTTGGGCCTTAGGTGTGGTAGTGTTCTGTAGACGTATCCATTGGGGCTGAGATCCACAACGCTGCATTTTGGTCAGTTGTGGCTTTCTGTTGTGGTCTCTATCTGTTGCAAAGAGAAGTTTCCTTGATGAGGGGTAAAGGCTAAATTAATCTGTGGGTATAAGGACAAATGTTTATAGATTGCTTTTAGGGATTATATTAGTGTAGTAAATTGGTGGTTCTCCTCCAATAGCCATGACTTCACTAGCACTGAGTAGTTAGCTAGGTTTCCAGTACCAGGCATTGTTTCTCTCTTATTGAGTGAGCATAATTAGAGAGCTGTTGATTATGACCAAGGTATGTATACCACTTAAAGCACAAGTAAAGAGTAAATACTGACTATATTTATGTGCATCCTGTGGTACATGCTTTCTTCACACTATCATTTTAATTGTCAATTCCACTTTTGTTGATGATCTAGAAAAAAATTGTGCTCCACTTCTTCTGTAATGTGTTTGATCATCTAATGTAAGAACAGGCAGTATCTAATTAGATAATTACCCAATAATGAGATTCTTTTAAAATGTAGTATGGATCATCATATTTTAGAACGCATTCCCAGGACTGGATGAGGGATGACTCAGTGGTTAAGAGCTCTTGCTGCTCTTGGTGAGGACCTGGGTTCATTTTCCAGCACCCATTGGTGACTCACAATCATCTGTAACTACAGTTCCATGGGACCCAACACCCTCTTCTGGCCGCTGAAACAACCACTCATGCAAATAGTGAACAGACATACATACAGATAAAACATCCATACACATAAAATAAAATCAAAAATAAAAGAATTTAAAACACATTCCAGATAGGTTTTCATGGAGGAAACTACTGTTGTTTTATTTGTAACATAATTTTCTATTTTTCTGAAAATTGTGTTTAAAATACTTTTCATAACAGACATTTGACCCAGATGTGACACAGACTAACTCAACAAAACAGAACAAACAAAAACAAAATTAGTAAAGGGCAAAAGGAAACGTTGAAAAGCTTCCAAGTGACCTATAGCTCTATTTATATGTAGACAGTATACAGAAACAAATGAGTCACAAAGACATGTTATTATCACAGTAAGTCCTTCTCCTAGAAAATAGATTTCCTTATGTGCCAAATTTTGCATTCCTCCTATTTCTTTAATATAATCTTCAGTAGTTTTCACTGGCCAATTCGTCTGAATAGAATACAAAAGAAAGAGACAGAGATGATAGGGATCAAAAAGGAGGAGGGCAAGGAAGAGAGGAAAATAATAAAGAAATAAAACTAAAAATAGATTTCCATAGAACTCAGCTATGCCACTCCCGGGTGTTTACCCAAAGGACTCCAAGCTAATATATCACAGAGCTATTTGCACATCTGTGTTTATTGCAGCACTATTCACTATTCATAATAGGTAAGTGAGGGAACTAACACAAGTGGCCAACAACAGAGGAATCGATAAAGAAAATGTGATATATATATATATATAATATATATATATATATATATATATATACATATTTCAGCCATAAAAAGAACGAAGTCATATCATTTGCAGGAAAATAGGTCTTAGTTTCTTTTCCTGTTACTGTAATGAAATACACAAAAACAACTTAATGAAGGCGAGCTTATTTTGGCTCACAGTTCTAGGTTATAGTCCTTCATGGTGAGGAAGAAGCTTAAAGCAACTGGTCACATTAAGTTCACAGGCAGAAGAAGGGACCAATAAACACATGTGTGCAGCTCCTCAGCTCCCTTTCTCACACAACCCAGAATCCCCTGGCACTTCCCACAGTGGGCAGACCGTCCCACCGCAATTCATGTAATAAAATAATCCCTTGCCGACCTTCTCAGAGACCCTTCTCAGAGGTCATTCAAGATTGTGCTGACAACGAAAACTAATGGTCACACATATTAAGCCAGGGTTACAAAGGCATCAGATGCTTTCTCGTATATGTGGCTCCTACACTTTGTATTAGAGACATAAAATCATGCATGTACATAGAATGTGAAAGTAGAAGAAAAATCATCTGGGGAACCCAAAAGGAATAATGAGAAGAAATGACAGGGGAGAAAAAGGGAAGGGTAGAGTAGTATGGGGCATTTGCTCAGCATACAATTTATATTTGTATGAATATGTTTTAATGTAACCCACCATTGTATACAATATAATGATACACAATGTTTTAAAAATCAAACTCAAACTGGTCAAAATGTAGAGAATAAAGTGTCCATATGCTGGCCAGCCTCAGTCAGTACATCAACCCCATACACACCTCAGGATCAGGGCACATTTTGGAAGAAGAGGGAGAAAGATTGGAAGAGCCACTGTGAGATAGTGTCTTCTTGACATAGAGTTTCTGATATCTGAGAATGAATCAGTTTTCTCTAGGGATCTCTAACTTGATAGGTTATCCAGTCCCAAGTGGTCAGCCATAAACACATGCACATATGGGCAACACTAATTTGACTCAGGTGTGTGTGTGTGTGTGTGTGTGTGTGTGCGCGCGCGCGCGCGCAGGCGCGCGTGCACATGTATATGACAGTAACAATTACAGAAAAAGAAGTCATGAATTTGAGAGGGAGGGGGGACATGGGAGAAACTAGAAGAGAGGGGGGGTTGGAAATGATGTAAACACAGCATGCACATATGAAATTCTCAAAAAGTATTAAATAATGAAATTTAAGGAAACATATCTTAAAAACGCTCTGGCTCATTTATTCACACAAAATTTCAACTGTTACAAAGGTATTGTGTAACTAAATGTCAGCTCCAGCTCCTGCTCACTGGGCTGACAGTCCCGGCCTACTTTCAGGATCCCCGAGGCTTTGATGTACCCGCACCCTCAGCAGTAGGTACTGCTGCAGACCTCTGCTGAGATTCTCACTGACTCACTTTGAAGTGAGCCAGAACTCAGTTCTCTGATGCTAAATTGCTGAGAGTGTTTGAGTCTCTGAATGCTGACCTCACAGGCCCAACTACGTAGCTGGAAACTCCGCATTGGCAGAGCTGGGCTGAGGGCCCCTTTAAGGGCAGCTTAGAAGGTCTTTCAGAGAGGTGGGGTAGGCTTTTCCACTCCCAATCACCGCAAACTTGCTGGCTGCTGGCCAGCGGGGCAGAACTTCAAAAACAAAATGTTGGGGGGAAAAAAATCTCTTTGAAACCTGTCAGAGGAAAACCAAGGTGATAATAATGCGAGAAGCTTGAATCCTGGAGAGAAATGAAGTGCCGACAGGAGACTGGCATTCAGCATCATTTTCCCTTGAGGCTTTTACAAATCTCAAGCAGCTTTTGGGTGAAGATGGGTAATAAGTGCAGTCCAGGAGCCACTGAAGAAGGAGGTTCCAGGTTAACAGCCTGGAGGTTGAGCTGAGATGCCCAATGGGGTAAACTTCAGCAGAAGAGGAAAAGTGGAAATGGACCAGGTTACAGCTTGGATAGGAAGTATCTCCAAACACTAACTCTCACAGAGGCCAAAGCTCAGCTTCCAATTTGCTCAGTTTCCAGTTAAATTTGATTCAATACTACCTTCCAGCTGACAGCAAGAGCAAAGGCTACATTTTCTAGATAATAGCATCCAGAGCCTCAACTTACCTACAGGTTTTCATACACAAACAAAAATTACTTGGTTTGCCAGGGGACAAAATAAGTGGCCCCAAAACAATGAGGGTAAAAATCACAATGGAAATAGATTTATAGGCATTTCAGGGCTTAGAGTTTGCCACAGAGTTATTTTTTTTAAAGATTTACTTATTTACTTACATAAGTACATGTGTGTATACCTGCATGAGTTTATGTGCATCATGTGTACAGAAGTACCAGGAAGTCAGAAGATGAGGTCAGATCCCCTGGAACTGAGGTTACAGACAGTTGTGAGCCACCATGTTGATTCTGTGATCCCAACCCGGGTCCTCTGGAAAAGTAGCCAGTGCTCTCCAGCCCCCACAAAAAAAATTAAAAAATACATTGTGAATCTATTTGTGAGCCAAATAGAAATTCGAGTCATCATAGAGAAATGGGAGAAGCACATGTATAAGCTAGGATAAAACTGTGACATTAAGATATGTTAAAAACAGTTTTCATCTCTGGCACCCCAAAATAAATGTAAAACAAAGAAATGAAAGTTTCTTCAATAACGGAGCTGTTATGAAATTGCTAGCCTTAATAACTGTAAAAGGGACAGACTTTAAATTTTAATGTTAATTTGGTTTGTAGTTATTCTATACCTTTGTAGAAAGATAAGAAAGAGAGAAGGGAATGGAATTTATGCTTGAAGTTGTAATGATTACAAACTTTAAAACCTTCAGGCCACAGATTAAAGAAACACTATGAATCACAATCATGGAAACAAACAAACTACATCTGTATGCATCACAGTAATATCATTCAAAGTTAAAAAAAAACAAACAATGTTAAACCAGAAAAAAAAACCCCACAATATTGTTAAAGGAACTATAATTAAACTGTGACTTCACAGAAGAATTCAGATGATGATGATGGTAACTGAAATGTGCCAAGAGAATTCTGAAATTCCCAGAATTCTGAAAATATTCTCCAAAAGTAAATAAAAAGTAAGGTAACATCAAACATAAACTGAGAGGATGTATCACTATTGAACTTACTACTAAGTGGAATGCTATGGGGACTTCTTTTTTTAATATAGAAGACTTTACTGCAGTAACATTGGGAGAACATTAATTTGGCATAAACTCTGTGATATTTTCTAAGATGTAACCTCAAAAAAGGTTTTCATAAGTTCTATAGGGACTTCTTTAGACAGGAAGAAAATGATCTCTGGTGAAAGCCACCAAGGTGCACAAAGGAATGGAAAATGCAGAAAAGACAAATTTAAAGATAAAGCAAACCCTCAATTTAAGTCATAAATAAGTATATGAGTAAACACAAAGTATGTACATACGGCACAAATGGTATGGTGTGGCTTATAAACATACAGAGAATTAACATATAGAACAGATAGGGGCTGGCAAGATGGCTCAGTATATAAAGAAGCATGTAGCCAAGCGTGGTACACAGAGTTCAATCCCTGAAATTCACATAAAAGAGGAAGATGAGAATCACATACGCACCATGGCCACCACCCAGATACACACAAATGAATAAAATGTAAAATATAGCATTAAAAAGCAAAAGGCAAAAACAATTTTTAAGTGAAGTTGAAGTGCCCTCACATTTTATGAGGAAATTCTTTCTAATTTATAGAAGATGGTAATAAGTCAACAGCAGATATTGTAAATTTTGGAATATGTCTAAATGAATATTGAAAAGGGTTTCTATAACTAACAAATTCATGGTGAATTAAAATGGAATAATTAAAATATTAAATTAACTTAAATTTTCTCTTATTTAGGGTTACTATGGCTGTAATGAAATACATGACCAAAAGCAACTTGGGGGTGAAATGGTTTATTTCACTCACAGTTCCATATAACAGTTCATCAGTAAAAGCAGTGAGGGCAGGAACACAAACAGGGCAGTAACATGGAGGCAGGAGCTGATACAGAGGCCATGGAGGGTACTGCTCACTGGCTTGCTCCCCCTGGCTTGTCAGCTTGCTTTCTTATAGAACTCAGGACCACCAGCCCAGGGATGGCACCACCCACAATGGTCTGGGCCCTTCCCCACTGATCTAATTGAGAAACTGCCCTCAGGCTTGCCTGTAGTCTGATTTTATGGAGGCATTTTTTTCATTGAGGTTCCCTCCTCTCTGATGACCCTAGCTTTTGTCAAGTTGACATAAAACTAGCCAGCACAGAAGAAGATACAAAAGGAGAGATAAATTATTTAATAAAATTAAATTAATTATAAATTAAAAAATCAAGTAATAAGGTAAGATATTTGATTTATATATATAAGAACTGAATTTATCAGTGTGTTTTTGGAAAGCAGAAACTGTGACCAAATTACAAATATCAAGTGTGTTGCATCAATTTGCTTGTGTTATGCATAATCACACACAAAAAAATACCAAGACTGTTAAAGATAGCAAAAAACTCATAGTAGGTACCATTCATCAAATGAGTACTTAAGACAACTCAAGACACAAGAAAATGGAACTACTGTGATGGGGGAAGTGCTTCTGTGTATGTGTTTGTCTTACTGGATGATAAATAAAGTACTGTTTGGCCAATGAGGCAGCAAGTTAGGCGGGACTAGGAGTCAAAGAGGATTCTGGGGAATGTAGTAGAGAAGTGGTGATGCAGGCAGGAAATGACATAGCAAAGAGACTGAGTTTTAAGGAAGGAGAAGTAGGAAGTGGGCCCTTTTCCCCTCCGCTCCTCCTCCAGCGGCCCGATGTGATCCAACGGCAAGGGACACCAATGGAAGGTGTCCGGTAAGATAAGTCTTATAAAATATATAGATTTATGATAATTAAGACTGAGCTAGCAAATGAGAATCCTAGTCATTGGCCAAGCAGCATTTGTACCTAATACAATTCTCTCTGTGCATTAATTGGAGCCCTAACTCGGGCGGCAGCTGGTGTGGAGCACACACGTGGCGGTGGGGCTCAGTGGCTTTTGGTGGAAAGATTTATCATAGCACTACTGTCAATTTTAGTAACCTATATAGGAAACAAAACTTGGTAGTGGTTGCAGTGGTTTGAATGTGCTCCCTCCACCTAAAAAACCTAGTGTTTGAAATTTGGTTGTTGTTCAAGCAGTACAGTGTTAAGCAGTGGGACCTTTAGAGAGTGGTCAAATTATGAGGTCTCTACCCTTAGGAATGGATTAATGCCATTATTTCAGGAAAGCATTAGTTACACCAACAGTGAATGGCAACATTTTACTTTTCTCATTTATTGAAAATATAATGTGTCAAAAGGAACCAGGCTGTATGCTACCATTCATGAGACATCCTGGAAGAGATAAAGGCTTCCAGGAGCTGAGGTGGTGGGAGAAGGTACTCTACAAAGGGATACAACAGAACTTTGGGAGGTGATAGAATAAGTTTTCTTTTTCAGATGTGAGACAAAGACTAATAGTTTGTCTTTCTCACTTGCCCTGTCCTGTCCCACTACACTCTCTGGTTCCTTTTCTCCTCAATAAATTGTTATAAAATTTCAGGTTGCTATGTGTCTCACACATTTTCTTTCCTTCATGCCATGTCACAGTGCAGCAGTGGGACCCTCACCACCTACTAGCGCTTCTTGGATGTCACAGCCTCCAGAACCATGAGCTAAATACATGTCTATTGCTTATAATTTACTCAGTCTGCAGCAAGAGAGAAATAAGATTAAGACAAGTTAAACAACAAGTTTTAGAAAACTTTGTAATTCTAAACATTTATATATGACGGCCTTGATAACAAGGTGTGAAATTGAATGGAAACTTCTCTAACCTCTAATAAGAAACTGATTTTAATCATCCATGATAGAACACAGCTGTATCCTTCTCATTTCTTTTTAAAATTTTTCTCCTTATTTTAATGCCAAATTTTCCTTTCTTTCAAGGAACTAGTAATTGCAAGCTATGGTACCCTGTTTTATTTTTTGAGAATTTCACACATGAGTACTGTTTTTACACCACTTCTATCCCTCCCTCTCCCACTCCAGCTCCTCCTCCATTTCCCCCAGTTCTTCTCTCAGATCCATGACCGCTTCTCCTGGAGTTATAATTTACATATATAATATACGTATCTATATATAAATGCAGCCTTCAGAGTCCACTAGTGTTGCTCTTATGTACATGTGTATAGTGCTGCCAATGTTGGAATGATCAAGCTACCAGGGAGCTCATCCTTGCGAAAGACTGATTCTAATTTCTTATAGAAATGACTGGTATCAGGACTAGGAGTGTGGCTCAGATGTAGAGTGCATATTTAGCATTCATGTGTAAGGTCTTCAGTTCAGTCTCCTGCACTTAAAGAGAAAACAAAGAAAAGGAAATAAATATGTCCAGATGATGGTTATTTTAAGAGGAGACTGATGGGGATGGAATCAAAGTATTTAAGAAAGCAAGCAGGATCAACTGAAGAAGCAAGTTAGTAGTAGGTATTATCAAACTTTCCTGAATTTTGTGAGGACTATGGAATTTATTAACTCATTTAATTTGTAATCCATTTGATTACCAACTCATTGTAGAAGTTCTAAGTGACTTTAAATATCTGTTTACTTGTCCTTTCTTCAAAAATTTGCTTTGTGATTTTAAAGCACTCCTTGGTTTCCACAAAACCTAGCTCCTATCATCTGTGGCTGGAACAATTGTTCTAGAGTTACTCTGCAAATCATCAGAAGAATGAACACCATTTGCAGATCACAATCAAGTATTCTAGGCTTCTCCGGTACTAGCCATCTGAATCCATTCATTCCTTTATTCCTTCCTTCATGAATCTTTCATTTCATCTATTCAGCAAAGATATCTTGAGCACTCAGTACAGGCTAGAACCTGGTCTAGTATCAGAGAATACTTTAAGGAATGAGATAGATTCCTACTTTCTATGTGTATGTATTCCATTGTGTACCCACCCTGTTGTGTGCATGTGTATGGAGGTGGGCAGTTGACATCATTGCTCTTTATCTTATACTTTGAGACAGGGACTCTCATTGAACCCAGAAGTTAACAATTCAGATTGAATGGCTGGCCAGCAAGCTCCCAGTGTCTCTCTATCTCTGGCTCCCCAGTGCTGGGATTACAGGCATTCTGGGGATCTAACTCATGTCTTCATGTTAGCATGACAAGCACTTGGCCAACTGAGACATCTCCGAAGGCTTCTAGACTTCCATTTTTGTGCTTATATAAACACAGTATGACCAAAAAACAAAAAGAAAGAAATTCTCAAGAAAATAATCATAGATTGTATTATTCAGGAGAATAGAAGACATATATCCATGCTAAAACTGCAAATGATTATTTATGACAGATTCACTCACTATCATTCCAAACTGAAAACACTCCTAATGATCAAAAACTGGAGGACTGATAAACAAAACATGGCACATCAATGCTATGGATACTACACAACAAAATACTACATGTGCAATATAGTGTGTTAAATGGAACCAGGCTGTATGCTACCATTCATAGGACATTCTGGAAAAGATCAAGATTTCCAGGAACTGAGGTGGAGGGGGTACACTCCAACGTGACCAGAAAGAATTTGAGAGGTGATAGAAAAGATATTCATTTGGACTATGTTGTTGGTGGTGTTGTGGTGGCAGTGGAAAGTGTCAAGGTTCATAGACAGGTCCCCTTCTGAACTTACTATATACAACTTACATTACAATAAACCTGAAAAAGAAATAAACTGGTTGATAGGATGGCATTGGCCAGTCTGTTAGACTGAGTGGCCAAGGAAGGTCTCTTAGAGGAGACTACTGTGTAAAAGATACCTCTTGGATATCCCTGTTTGTTTTTACTCAGAGGTGAAAAAGAGGAAACCTTCCGTTTTCTGTTTTATTCTGAAAGCATGTGTTTTAATTAAGAGGGAATTTATGCAACCCCACACACCAGGAAGATTTATAAGTGCAAGAATGCAAATTCGGTCTATTTTTAAAGGATGTTATTGACAGGCACAGTTCAAAAAACCTCGCCAGGGAGCCCTTTCGTGAAACACTGCGTGTTTCATGATGAAGTTTGTGCTTTTTTTTGCCTTCATGCATATTAAGTTGCCAGAAATGATACTTAATTAATCACATAAAAGCCTGACACTTGAAAAGATAATATGTGAGAGACAAGATGAAGGTTCTTGCTGCTCTCCTCTCTCTCCTCCTCCACCTCTTTGCAGTTGAGAGAGTGCCTGGCTGAGAAAGCCCACTTCCCTAGCACCTGGCCTCTGCCCTTTCCCAAACCTCCTGGCTGCAGGGCTGGCTCGCTGTGGCTGTGGGAAGACACAGGTTATGCTTTCTTCTAGAATGGCAGCATATGCCTCTGAAAACCAAACTATATAGAACTTAGAACTGGCAGCCCACCCAACCTCCTTTAACCGAGGGACTTTTTGGAAGGATGCTTTGTAATAAACTAAATTGTCTTCTTTTGTGAGAAAGTGATCGATCTCTTCAGAATCCCAGAAGCTAGGCATGATAGCTGGAGAACCATTGAAGTGACCAGGGAGAGGGCCCCTTCTGCCTTGGCTCACTCAGCAGCGCCTTTTAGAACAGTCCGATTTTGAGCCTGTAGCTCCCAATGTCAGGAGAAGGGAAATGGAATCAAACTATTTTGATTGTTGCTAAAGTGTCTAGTTTTGCTAAAGAATTTGTGTCTCCTTTGTGAGGAGAGTAAGGCTTTAGTTTCACTTTCCTCAAAGTTTGTCCCGAAGGCTAAATCCCATCACATGTTTTGGTTTCTGTCAAACAAGGGTTGGAACTTGAAAAATTCCTGCTTCTTCTGCTAGCTGCTTGAAGGGATTATGCACTCACTACTCAAATATCAACCAAACTGTAGTTCTTCAACTCTTATAAGCAGAATGAACCCTGGGTGTTATAGAGAATATGGGTTTTATAGAGCTTCCCAATGCTGAGAAAGACAGGAAGATCCCTCAGGCTTGTTGGTCAAGCATCCTAGCTTACCTGGTAAATTCTAAGCCAGTGAGAGACTCTGTCTCAAAAAATAAAAGATGGACTGTTCCTGAGGGATAACACCTGAGGTTGGCCATTGGCCTTCACACACATGCTTGCACATCTCTCTCCTCCCCCTCTCAAAACAAAACAATTTAGCTCAACTCTGCCGTTTTACAGGTAATTAAACCAAGGCCAGAGAGTTAGTTAAGTAATTGGCCTAACTCCCCCATATGGATAGTAGTAGCAGATAAATGTCTAAAATTCAGGCCTGCTGATGCCCACCAAGCCTATGCCATGGGGACAAGGAATGGAACCATATACTTGTGGAAGGAGGAAGTGCTTTGAAGAGTTGATTCAGCAAGAATGGGGGATGGGACCATGAAATACCATGTATGAGGACATCAGACATCAGTGTATGTGTGGAGGCAGAGAGTCCAAATGGAGAGAGAAGACAGGGGCCAAAATTGAAGGGGCTTGAATGTGAACCTGAAATTGTTCAGCTGTGGTAATCCTAGGATTGCATTCACCGAGACTATCTTGAAACCTCCCTTTGGGGATGGTGACAGTGGTATAAAGTTTTCTAGAAAAATGTTCTTTTCTTAGTAACAAAGACTCAAGCTCACCTGGGGATAGAGAAGGCAGCAGAAGGGTGTTTGTGATGAGCACTGACATTGCTGCCAACCTATGGTGGGTAGGCACGGATGACTACTGTTTTGAGTCCCACTCCCATGTCTGAAACATTGTTTCAGTGGCTTCAAGTGGAACCTGGGCTTCTGTAGGGTTCCAAAGTCCAGGTTGGTTATGATGCTCATCCACACTCGACAGCTTGGTTGGCCCTTTGACCAAGCTATCAAATCTGGAGACTAACTTGGAAACTGCCAATATTCACTAAATATATGCACTCATAACTTAGTATCTCAGATTTGTACATACACCGAAAGAAATAAATTCTTATGCCAACAAAGAGATATGAAGTCCCATCTCTAAGCAAGAAGCTGTCTGCAATTGGTAGCTGTTGAAACAGGGAAAAGTCGGTTTTCTTCAATGGAGTGGTACTTGGTATATCAACCACACTCCAGTGCAGGGCCCATGCTCAGTCAGGAGCAGTTGGCCAACACAAAATGGACCCCATGCTTATTTTGTGTGTGTGTGTGTGTGTGTGTGTGTGTGTGTGTGTGTGTGTGTGTGTGTGTGTGTTTGCTTGTTGGTTTGTTCTTTTGTTTTCAAAGAGAAGAACATGAAGTTGGGTGGGTAGGGAGGTGTTAGGATCTTGGAGGGGTTGAGGAAGGGCAACTAATATGATCAAAATACATTGTATGGCATTCTCAAAAAAATTAGAATACCCAGAAAAGTTTCTCAGCCCATGTTCATCAATGTTGATCAGGATAACTGAGGTCTTTTCTCTCAATGGGGCCCTGCACATAATCAGAAAACATGACTAAATACACCAATGTGGATGAATAACATGGAACTATACCAAACATAAGAAGGTAGACAAGCTGTGTTCATTGTATGATTCCATGTGAATGCAATAAGTAATATTGGGTGAATGAAATCAAAGTAACAATTGCTTCTCTGTAGAAACATTAACTAGAAATGGGTAAGGTACTGCAACTCCTTAATATCTCAACCTGGCAGTGGCTACACAGTTACATAGACACATGGAAAATACTGAGCTGTTAACTTACTCTCTTTACTGTATTCATAGATGACACAATGAAAAGCATAGAATTCACATGTACATTGCCAAGTCCATAAGGCTGCTGTAAGAATCTCGTAGTTTTCAAACAGAAGATAAAAAGAAAAGTACAGCTTTTTGTTATCTTCAAACATAATTCCTGTTCTTGTTGAAGTGAGTGCCATGCACCACCTGTAATTCCAGTGACCCATCAGCCTTTGCAAGGCACAGCCAAATACAAAAAGTTAGTGAGGACACACTGCAGCTGTGGTGGCATTCAACTCAGCTTTGCACAGAGCTTTCCCTGACTGCTGATGGCGAGTTCAGTCTGCTCTGAAACTCTGGGAAGAGGGTCCCTGCAGCTGCAGTTTTCCATTCCATGCCCTCCCTTTCCACTCTGTTCGCCTCCCCGAGGAGACAGTAAACACCATCTGGACCACTGCATTCACCAGCCCGGAAACCCAAATCTCTTCTTCCCATCAAGAAAATTATGCTCAGCCTGACGTGCCCTCCACCAGTTGGGACCAGCCATGGAGCTTTTGCCAGCTCCAAAATTTGCTGGCCCTGAATGAACACAGAAAAGTGTCTGTGGTCATTAGTACCTGGAGGGTGAAAAGGCGTGGTGCAAGCAAGATGAGGGTGAGTGGAGAAACACTGTGTGGTCCACACAATACCCCCTTTCTGGATCATTACTTTTCAGTTTCTGAGAATATCATCTGTACTGGGCAGTGTACTTTAAGTAGCTTAGGATAAACACATGACCACAAATACTGATAACACTATCTTTATTTGTACATTACTTACCAAGTCCAGATCACCTGAGGACGGTTTGTTCCTTTACAAAAAGAGAGTTCAGCAACACATGTGTTAAGATGTAGGCCATTTTCTTCAGATTCTAAACTTTTAAGAACTGTGCCTATGCTTTTTCAAGTATACTCTCGGGTCCCATGTATCTTTAACATATACCATATAGTTGAATTAAGATAACAGCTTATAATCTCTGGTCCATTGGAACTGTTTTCCTTAATTTAACCATTTAGCATATGCTGTATCTGATAGTCTAATCATTTCTGTGTTCAGTCTTCAGAACATAAGATATGGTCAGCAATGTGTGTGAATATCCTGCAAATATTTCTTTACTTCCTCATCCAAACATGGGTTTTTATTTTTAACATGGTGGATATTTGATAAATATGTTAGAACAAGTTTTAAGATTGTATTAATATAAAATCATACACACACATACATACATACATACATACATACATACATATATATATATATATATCAAAGTTCACAAAGATGTATATTTTCCAGAATAAAGAGGGTACCCACCTCCACCAAGCCCCAAAGACATTGAACATAGAAGGACATTAATAAAACTATTCAAATTAGAAATCAACCTTGAACACTTGCTTAGCCAGGTCAAAGGAAACAATCATGTTTAAATTCATTGAAAGAAAACTTAGAAAACCCAACACACAATTGTTCTATTTGGTCACATCCAAAAATCAGCTGTAAGAAAAGTTAAGACTGTCCAAGGAAAACCAAGTTCCAAGAAACAGAGCTTATTTTTCTTTCTCAAAGATTTTGTGGAGGGGCAGTGAGAATGTCTCTCTTTTCTGAAAGGTTCTGAATTGCTTCTAAGAAACATTAGCTTGAGGTTGAAACTGTGGGGTGTGATTGTCCTTTTTACTGCTCAATTAATTTTCAGGGAGGTAGAAGACAGGATAGACAGTGAGTTTTCTTCGGAAAAAAATGCCCCTCTGTCTCAGACTTAGAGATTTAATTCTCAGTCTTCTCTTCCTGTCTCCACCATTCACTTATTTTTCTTTTCTTAAACTCCAGAAGTATTTCCAGAACAAAACCATTCCTGGAAGGGAGTTTGAATTTGAGTAAAACTTCCCTTTCATGAAAACAGCTCCCCTGTGTCATTCACTGAGTGGTCCACCACCCTAAGAAAGGATATTAACTTCCAGTCAGTACTTACCTGTCTGCAGACAGTGCCGTTAGTGTGAAGACAGACACCCCCACTGAGGTAAGCTGTATAAAGGGGATAAGTTTGCAGCCCATCCTGCCAAATAGCCATCTGTCAGCCAGGTACTTGCTGGCATCCACAGGGGCACAAGTTACCAGCAGCAGCAGGTCTCCCAAAGCCAGGCTAGAGATGAACAGGTTTGGCACGTTTCGCATGGACTTGACTGTACAGAAGATCTTGATCAGGGTGATATTGCCAATGAGGCCTATCACGATGATAACCCCATAAACAGCAGGAATGACATAAATGATTCCTGGGTGGAACCAGTTGTCCATCTTGGGGGGGTTCAGACTTTGATTGAAGGTGTTGTTGCAATGCAGGAAAGGGTCCACTTCCAGGTCCAGGTGGGAACAATTATTCAGAGCCATCTCAAGACTTCTGAAAAGTGCCTTTAAGATACTGTTTCTTAACTTCTGGTTTTGCAGTTAGGTGATGAAGACAGGATCTGTGCTGGGCTCTTGATTTCCTTTAATAAAAACACTGAACGCACACACACACTGGTATTCCAAACTCTAGCTCAGAACGTTGATGTTGGTTCTGCCCAAGCCTCCACACCACCAGTGAGCAATACATCTATCTGCAAATGCCCTAAGTTAACAAGCAACAGAAACTCAGCCCGAAGAAAAGCTTAGGATTAAGCCCAAGCTGTCCCAGCTCTTCCTACCTCCATTCTAGTCTGAGTCCCTCTGGCTGCAGTTTACTAAGAACTTTTGGATTGCTATTTTCACACAGCATTTCCCGTCTTCCCTGTTATGTAGAACCTGAAGGTTTAAAGTGGGTAGAAAAAAACAGCACCAAGAAAGCCTCCAATCCTATAGGCAGGATGCTTTGCACGTCACTGGCTTCCCCAGCAAACGGCAGCTCTCCTGAGCTGAGGCTCTGAAGAGGAGCCAGGACCATGTATAGACAGCGAATGCCAGCCCCCTGCTGGACACTTCAATCACTGCCCAGCTGCCCGCTTTCTCCAAATGAGAATCAGCTAGCAGATCGCAACTCCCGTGGCTTAACAGATACCTTTGCCTTTTCATTTAAGCCAGCAGCACCTATAGTCGGTATTTAATAAACGCTACTCTCTGCACAGACTGGGGCTATCTCTAATACGATCTCCATGTGTTCCATTGTGACTCATGACCCTCCCCACATCTAGTCTTTACTAATGCATTAGAATGGCACGTCTGGGTCTGTGTGTGAGCTGTCCTACTTAGTCCCTTTGGAATAGGGACTGTTACTGAGAATTGCATGCACAGGGCTCACACCTTAAATCTTCAGCCGCAGACTTCAGGAAAACCAGAAGCACGATGCACATGTGCTCTTTCCTGAAAATTTCCCAAGCCCGTGTTCCTTAACCATGGACCCAGCTGCGTACTTAACACTCATAGATCAATAATCTTTTCTGGACACCCCCCAAACATGCCTTTTTTTCTTCTGATTGAAAAACCATATGAACTAGCTTTTTGGTGTAGCTTTTGCAATTCTTGGCAAGCTTTCAATTTCCTCTGAACTATACAACAGTTGTGGATTCTCCCAAGAAAAGGGGAAGAGAGACTGTGAAAGAAATAAGTTATGGTCAAAGCAATGCTGAGAAAGACTCTATTAAAATCCTATGAGAATCATGCTTGACCTTTAGCTGGCATTAATAAATACATTATAAGGCTATATTATAAGGCTATACCTTCAAGATGTCTGTGGAGCTGGCCCTTCCTAAAAGCTAGTTAATAACAGACAGTGCTAGCAAAGGCTTATTTTTCCGGACCCATAAGGAATAAAGAAATGAGTGCTTGTTACCATGTCAGGGCCCACCAAGAAAGCTTCCAAGTGTGTTGTCATGGACACTTGCAGCATTTGCTACCCTGGTGGCTGCTGTAGCCTGTTTGTAATATGAACGTCTCCTTGCAGACAGCAGGCAGAAGACTGACTGATGCTGCATGCTTGTAGGTGGAAGGGTTTCTTAGTGGAGTCCAGAACGGCCAGTACTGAGTCAATAACCATGAGCTTAGCGGTGTCAATCAGTTGCTAGCAGTACAACTTACTGATGCAGGACATGAGCTTCAGTCCTGAATGACCCTCTCATTTATTACCTTGGCACATTGCTTGGGCAAGTTACTTATGCATCTTC
This sequence comes from Cricetulus griseus, assembly GCF_003668045.3. NCBI lineage: Eukaryota > Metazoa > Chordata > Mammalia > Rodentia > Cricetidae > Cricetulus > Cricetulus griseus. The sequence continues at coordinate 98,393,387 of NC_048604.1, forward strand.
AGGTTCAAGTTCTTTTATCTGTGGAGCGGGGATAATTTATGAAGGTCAATAAAAAACAATCCCTGGTAAGACTGTATGGTATTTATTCCATCTGATTAATTTCAGCTACTTATCACTATTACCATAATTGCCATTTAGGGATTGAAGGAAAAAGATGGGCTTTGGAACAGCTCAGAAGACTGATGGATCTCAAATCAATACTCATACCAGTGAATCACCAACTCTTCTATTTACTTGAGGGAAATTTACAGCTGCCATGTAAGAGGCTAGACAGTGGTGCTGAGCAAGAGGACCACTCCTTAGACGCCACTGCCTTTCTAGAATGGAACAACCACCTTTTCTTCAGAAAATGGGATACTTGATGCTGAAGGTTTGCTAAGTGCATGCTAGAGCTTTTTGAACAGTAAAAAAAAGGCAGCATGTGATTAGTGGCACAAAGGAAGGGGGAGGCATTGAGCAAGACAACCACTCTACGCCCTTTTATAAAGGTCACTCAAATTAGAAGAGACAGGGCAAGGAAAGTGCAGGAGGCACAGCTGGAGGCAAATTGGTGAGACAGAGTTGAATCCTATGTTGTTGATACAAAGTTCTGCCTACAGAGATCGGGTACACAAAGAGGACTTGTGGGCATTATTTCTCATTATTTCTTCAGAAACCTCCATGTGCTGAGTCAGTCTCACTTCTTAAATCCACTTAGGCTGGTAGTGTTTCTTCCCATGTAAGCGAATGTGGGCAGGTGTTGATTTCTCAAAGCTCTGTTAACATTGGGCCTTCCACAACAGTATAGACCGTTCTAACAGTATTTTAAGAGTAAAAGTGCATTGAGACTTGATGTCTACTATCTTCTAGATTCAAGGATGTTGGAAAAGGCTAATCAGGGAATTCTGAAGTCATTTCAACTAATTATCTATAAGGACTCCGTCCATCTCTAGTGTTGTGTTGTCTTCTAGGCAAGTACTGAGCATATGCAGACCTTTGTTTAGCTTGTTGTTTAGTGTTGAGCATAAGGAGCTTGTGACTTATGAAAATGACATGCAACAAATATAAACAGAAGAGTCCCTGTCCTTGAAGAACCCACAATAGGATTGGACTGTGACAATGTATTTTCTTGTGTGTTGAGGTAAGGATGTCACTTGGTCGTCCATTGCAGTCAACAGAATCACATTTTCCGCTCTTCCAGAAAAGTCACTCTTACGTGGAACTTTAATAAGAAGGGGGTGATGGGAGGAGGCGAGGGGGATGGAAGGAGGTGTGGAAAGGAGAACTGTGGTTGCAATGTAAAATGAAATAAAAAATACAAATTGGAAAAAAGAAAAAATAAGAGAGGGGCAAAGATTTGGTAAAATTTAGGAGGGTAGCTGAATTCCATGAAATTAAAGAGACAAGAGAAAGTTTCTTCCCATGGCTATGTGCTGGTATTGCTCTTTCCATCAGCCAAAAAAATTCTTGAATATATATATATATATATATATATATATAATATATATATATATATATATATATATATATATGCAACTAAGGTGAATTTGTTACAGTGTGAGTATGTCCAGAACAGAAAGGGGGGAAGTGCAAAATAAAATAAAGGATACTGGATCTGCTGGGGAAGACTTTTCATTTAAGATTTTAGGTTGGGCATTAGCTTATAAGATACAAGTCTTTTAAAAAAAAGTGGGCCAGAAAAGATGGCTCAGTAGTTCAGAGTATATACCACTCTTGCCGAGGACCTGATTTCAGTTCCCAGCATCCACATCTCACAAATCCAGCTCTAAGGGGACCCCATGCATTTAGCCTCTGTAAGTACCTACACCAGCATGGGTGTACCCACACACACACACACATACACACAGATATACACATACACATAATTAACAAAAAATTTAATCAGCAAGATTGTCAGGGGTGCATTGCTAAAACACAACTTCTGAGGCCCTATCCTATATGCACTATTTTAAATCTTCAATGCCAGAACTCAGAAATTACTATTTTTCATTTAGGTCTGCAGGGGATTCCAGATCTTTGCTGTACTAGGGGCTAATGAGGTAAACAGCATAGTCTCTAGAGATCATGTCAACATGACAGTATTTTTTTGTATCCCTTCTGCTGAGGGAGTAAGAAAGGGAACATGTTTCTATGGGTTCTTGCTACCCAAGAGTAAATCCTTAAGCCAGCAGTGTGGGCCTAACCTCAGGGCTAGAGGGCATGGCTCAAATGGTTGAGGCATTTGCTTAGGCCCACCTAGCAACCTGACTTCAATCCCTGAATCCCACAAGGTGGCAGGAGAGAACTGACTCCAGAGAGTTGTCCTCTGACCTCCATGCTGTGTGGCACATTAATGTTGGTGCATGCTCACACATATACAAAATAAAATAAATAAATACAATTTCAGAAATGCAGAATCCTAGGCACTACCCCGGACCTCCCGATAAGCTGCATTTAAAAGAAATACTCTTCACTATAACAAGATGTATACTAATGTCTCTGGAACATGGATTTACACATCAGGAATATCTGGGAACAATGGGTTTGCTCAAGTTCAGCATGGAACCAGCAACTGGACCACTTCAAAATTCAGCTAAGAACTACTGCAACCCTGCAGTTCAGTGTGGTAATGCATGCTTGTAGTCCTAACACATGGGAGTCTGAAGCAGGAGGTTTAAGAGTTCCAGATTACAAAACAAATAGATGAAAAAATAAAATATTGCACCAGGACTTCTTTATATTCCTGATAATGGCTGAGAATTTCCCCCAGATTTCTGATAATGGCTGAGAGTTGTCCCGGTATCTTAGAGTACATCACCTTATCCAGGAGTAACACTCCAATCACAGCGATCCACCTGCCTCTGTCTTCTGAGTTTTGAGATCCAGGATATGTGCCAGTTCACCCAGCCATAGGAATGTGATTTTCCCCTTTATTTTAGGAATGTCACTCTGAGATTAAAAAGCAAGGACAAGATGGAAGTCATGCTAGAGGGAAATTCTAAACCTGTTCTCGTGCCTACTGAATTCACTACAAGAGTGAAGGAAGGTAAATGAGTCAATGGAAATGAGAGATGAGGGCAGAGATATAAGTACGGAAGAGAACTGAGAACAAGAATGTTGAATGCCACATGGTCCAAACATACAGTGACAGAGTCAAGAGTTGAGTGACATTCAGCCTTGATGAGAAGGTGATATGCTGAAGGTCGGTGGGCACTGGGCAAGGTTTTAATGTGAGATTTGTAACAGCTGCATGGAGAAGCTGTGCAGAGGACTGCAGCAACTCTTGCTTGAAAAGAATCAGAGATGTCAAATTTTAGTGCTGCAGCAGGAACAGACAGGGCAGATGACTCTATCCAGACCCTACAAAGCTGGGATGGGTTCAAGTTCCCTTTTCTGTTTTCAACACTCTGTGACTTTTCACAGGCTGGGAAACTTCCGTCAAAGATGAAGGGTGTGTTCCCAAAGTGTCAAGTGTCAGTCTGAGCCTTATGAAGCTGCAGAAATAAATGCACATGGCCAGAGAAAGCCTGGAGAGGAAGCCCACATTCTTAACTCACCTCAAAGCTAAAGGAACAGCCAATGTTGTGGTTTTTAAGTCTACCTGTTCTGTGTGCTAGCCGGCCCTAAATGTGGGCAGTACCAGTCTACAGTTTGGGGTCCTGAATTGAATATAAAGAATGTGTGGTAATTACAGGAATTTATGGCTCCCTGTTTCCTGGCTGTTGATTCAGTGTGCTCAGCAGCCTCAACCTCCTTCCATAGTAACATCCCCTCCATGATAGACTGTACCCAGGAACCAACAGCTTAAATAAATGCTTCCTTCCTTAAGCTGCTTTTGTTAGTATTTGATCACAGCAATGAGACAAGTGGCCAATGCAGAATGTGTCTCCTTAGGAAACCAGGATCAATTTTCTTTCTCTTGTATGTGGACTGTACTTAGTATCTTGATTCTAACAAGTGAAATGATGAGGCAGAAATGGTGTGTGACTCCCAAGACTAGATGGTAAAAAGCATCACAGGTTCTTCTTTGGGGTCACTTGCTCTGGAGGAAGCCAGCTGCCATGTCATGAGGACACTTGCTATGGTTTGCATGTGTAATGTCCCCCCACAGGTCCATGCATTTTAGCATTTGACCAGAGACGGTGGTGCTGTTTTGGGAAGTCACGGGACCTTTGTGACATGGGGCCTATCTGGATGATCTCGCCTGACAGAGGAGGGCCTTGAAGGATGTCTACCTCTAGTTCTGAGCCTGCAAGATATAACAAGCAGACACAAGGTCCCACAGCCCTAGAGCAAGTCATCATGCCTTCCCCCGTCAGAAAGTTTGTCACAGGTGCTAAGAAAATAACCAATACAACATTAAAATGGCCTTATTGATAGGCCTAATTGATGAAGATAGCCTAATTGATGATAGCTGTGCAGCATTTTAGGAGTGGTGCCTCTAGAGACAACCAAGCCTTCAGATTCCTGAAGCCTTGGCCAATACCTGACTGTAGCTTCATGACAGCCCCTGACTCAGGACACCCAGCCAGACCACTCCCAAGTCCGTGACGACCAGAGACTGTGAGTTTAAAATGTTTGTTGCCATTAAAACACTGTTTGATGGTAATTTGTTATACAACAATGGATTCCACTTGGTCATTAGAATCAATGAACAGGAGGAAGAAAGACAAACCACTTTAAAAGAAACAAAAAAAACTACAAGAGGCAAGATGAGACTTGAATTTTTAGACAGGATGTTCAATGAAGGGAAAGTCTGGTCAAGCCTGGAGAAGTTATGCAGACTGCAATGCACTTGTCATCCAAGAACACCAAAGTTTCTTATCTGGATAAGATGTATGTATTTTGGAAATAGTATAAATGAGATGAACTTAGCTGCTCAGCCACCATATATCTGGAAATTAGACAATTTATATGCCATCTCTATCTGCTCAGTGATCTCGGGCAAGTCAAATCAATTCAATGAACATTATTTGTTACTGAAGTGTTCTGTGCTGTGGTTTTCCATCTGTGAAATACAGGGACATTTCCCCTTGCTTATGCCTCAGAACAACAAGATGCACCAGTCTTGACCAGTAACATTTACAACATGCAAGAGAGGCACCATCCTAAGATCAGCCACTTCTTCTAAGTCTTTTCCCCCTCCCCCTGAAGAGTGTTGAATTTCTGCCTATCTATAATAGATGTCTGACACAACAACATGTTGCCTGGATGAATCCCTTTTTAAATATTTTACTTTGAAATAAGTTTAGGTTTATAGAAAAGTTGCAAAGACAGGGCAAAGATCCCAGATATATCCATCACCCAACTCCCCGTGTTATTAACATCTTACAAAACTAACAGATTCACATTGGTGTAATACTATTGTACAAACAATATACTTTATTCAGACTTCTAATTGTTCTACTGTCATCTTCTATTCTAGGGTCAAATTCAAGATGCTTCATAGTAGGTAGTTAATAATAATGATTCTTTGGGCTAGTGCTGTATCTGTGACAGTTTCTCAGACTTTCCTTGTTTTCATACTCTCTCTGTCTCTGCCTCTCTCTCTCTCTCTCTCTCTCTCTCTCTCTCTCTCTCTCTCTCTCTCTCTCTCTCTTTCATTGGGATTGAAGCCAGCTTTTCTTTTTCTGTACTTAAAAAAAAGTTTTTGATAGACTGGCCTTGACTCCACTGTAGCTTACACAGGCCTCAAATGTGTGACCCTTCTTGCATTTCAGACCTGTGCTACCATACCTAGTTTAATCTTAACACTATTTTAGAGACTAATGGCCAGGTATTTTGTAGCATATCCTTCAATTTTGGTTTTCCTAACACTTTATTATTAGACATGGTAGATGAATTCTGGAAGGAAAAACCACAGAAGCAGGGACTTCCTCATCAAATCTTATCCGGGAGAGTGTGTTGATTACTTCTATAACCAATTAGCAACATTGGTGACATAAAAGAAGAATGTGTTCTCCCAGTTCTGTGTCCTAGAATTCTGAAATGAACCTTTAAGACTAAATTCAAATTGTTGTTCAAGCAGGTTCCTTCTGAAGGCTCTCTAGTGCTGTGTTTCTCAATCTGTGGATTGCAACCCCTTTCACAGGGGTCACCTATCAGATATCCTACATACCAAATATTCATATTACAATTCATTTATTTTTATTTTTATGTGCATTTGGTGTTTTGCTTGCATTTGTGCCTGTGTGAGGATGTCAGATCCCCCTGGAACTGGAGTTACAGAAAGTTGTGAACTGCCATGTGGGTGCTGGGAATTGAACACAGATCCTCTGGAAAAGCACTTGGTGCTCTTAACCTCTGAGCCATTTCTCCAATACCAACATTAGGATTCATAAGAGTAGCAAAATTACAATTATGAAGTAGCAACAGGTGTAATTTTATGGTGGGGGTGATCACAACATGAAGCATTGTATTAAAGGGTCACAACATTAGAAAGGTTGAAAACCACTGCTTCAGGGAGAATTGGACCCAGTATTCCTTGACTTATGGCCATGTTACTCCATTCTCTGTTTCTATCATCATATTTCCTTTTTCTTAGATAAGCAAGTCTTCCTCTTCCTCCAACTTATAAGTACCCTTGTAATACATTGACCCCACTCAGATTATCCAGCATAATCTCTACATCTTAAAATTATTAACAAAAAATTCTTTGTTTACAAAGCTTTCTTTTGTCTTGTAAGGAGGTATATTCATATTGGATATAGGTCCAGGGCTTGGATACTTCTGGAAGCCATTATTCAGTACACAACAGGGTATTTGCTATTCCATGTCATTCCTCAATAGCGATGGTAAACTTGATCGCTTGGTTAAGGTGGTGCCTGCTAGGGTTCTCCATTGTGAAGTGATATTTAGGGTAATAAGGTCCTCGGGAATTACTAGAAGTGTGCTTTTACTTATGTATAGATAAAGAATGATGTTGACATTATGTAGCCATTCAATGTCATATAGAAGAAATGTTATGCTCTGCCAGACCCAGTTCTAGGTCCTGGAAATACAAAAATTATTAAACAATGGGGCCTGATTCCAAGGAGCTAATTGACTTCTGAGGAAAACATTTTAAATTTCTTTAAGAGAAATGATCTCATCAGTCAGTATAAACAAGCATTCCTTTTAAACAATCTGGAATTTGCTTCAGTAATATTCTTTGATTGTTTGATGGGTTTCCGGCTATATAAAGATGAAAATGAGGGGCCAGAGAGATGGTTCAGTGGTTAAGTGTGTGTAGTACTCTTGTAGAGGACTGGAATTCAGTTCCCAGCACCTACATTGGATGGCTCATAACCATCCATAACTCCAAGTCTAGGTTATCCATGCCCTCTTCTGGCTTTTTGGGGAACTGCATTGATATATGGGAATAAAACTAGGTGTGGTGTCACAGGCTTTTAATCTCAGCCCTTATAAGGCAGGAGGATCAGGTACTTGAGGCTATCCTGAGATACCTAATAAGAAACTGTCAGAAAATGATAAATAAGTGAATAAAGAATAAAGGAAAGTATTGTTCTTATAGTTTCTAAAGTATTATTGAACTTACTGTATTTCTCACTTTTAAATGCTCTTTTGAATTCTCTTCTCAAATATACAGTATTATTTCTCAGCAAAACAGTTTAAAATTCCATTGGTTTTCTACTAACAAAAATCTAGTTTTAGCCAGGCGTTGATGGCACACGCCTTTAATCCCAGCACTCAGGAGGCAGAGGCAGGCAGATCTCTGTGAGTTCGAGGCCAGCTTGGCCTCCAGAGCGAGTGTCAGGATAGGCTACAAAGCTACACAGAGAAACCTTGTCTCGAAAAACCAAAAAAGAAAAACAAAAAACAAAAAAGAAAGTCTAGTTTTTGTTTTGTTTGTAGCAAATGATCCAGGCTGAGCTTCCAGATTCTAGGTGTTCATGGAACTGAAGAGACTCTAGGTGTTCATGGAACTGAAGAGAGTCCTAACTTCTCATTTTACCCCTGACCCAGTCTGTATAATAACACACCATGTTCTTCTTGAAGGAAGATGCTAGAAAAGACTTACCCATAGATTTTTTCCCCCTCCAAATGCCAGTATGGCACTTCAAACTCAAAAGTGGTTCCATGGGAACTCTCACTCAATATAAAACTGCTGTTATTTTTACTGCTTGAAGGAGTCTCACCTTAAATTAACTCCAAGTCTTGTCTGAAATACATTTCCCATACCAGCTTCTTCAAGTCAAATACTCTTGACGTGGAGCAGCTAAGAAACACACAGGGAATAGACCAGTCACACACTGCGGGATTCATGGTTCCCTATTCTCCGCCATATGCAGCAGAGGCATTCTATTTAAATGGCTTTGTAGCTACCTGCTTTTGATTATGTCATTTTTAAATAATATTTTTATTAATCCTTTGAGAATTTCCTACAGTGTATTTTGATCATATTCACCCCAACTCCCCCTAGATCCACGCTCTCTACCCTTATCTCCCTATCTACTCAACTTTGAGTTTTCTTCTTACAAATTTTTAATGCTTTGAGTCCACTTTATGTTGCTTGGCTACTCTCAGGAATGGGGGCCTTCCCTGGAATGTGGTTGACCTACTAGGTGTCACACTATTAAGACAACTGTTTCCTTCTCTCAGCAGCTACCAAATGCCAATAGCTCCCTAGGTCATGGTAGAATTTCATGCCCACCTCTCCTCCATCTTGGGATTTTATCTGGCTTGAGCTTGCAGAGGTCTTTTCAGGGTGTCACAATCCCTGTGATTTCATATGTGCAACTTCCCTGTTGTGGCCAGAAAGCAATGTTTCCCTGAAGCCGTCTGCCACCTCTGGCTTTCTTTCTGACCTCCCTGGGCCTTGGGGGTCAGGTGATATAGAAATCCCATTTAATTCTGAGCGAGCCATCAGTTGAGGGTCAATTTTTAAAACTCTCTATGCTACCACGTTTTTGCATACAAAGAGAATCTAAAGAACATAATGATTTGATTTTCTTTCCATCTTTTTCATTGCAAGATTCAAAGGAGATAACAAATTTAAAAAAGGAATTTTAAAGCCTATGCATTTCTAAACAATTTCAAGTGACTACATAGTCAGTTCTTATCATTTATGAGACCTGATGGTGATCTAGATTGTCTTTAGAAGTCATTATTTTTGTTGTTTAATTAATTAATTAATAATTTTAAATTGTTTTTGTTTAAAGCAGACTTCAGTATACTTTTTATTAAGGGGAAAATGATAACTATTGTGGACTTCGTCAAGCTTTAAGGCTGACTCAGGGAAAGCCCCAAGAGACAGTGGAAGATGAATGAGTGTGGCTGCATTCCAAGAAACTTATTTAAAAAATGGCATGCTGGCTCACAGAAACTTGCTGGAATAGTTATGGCTGAAATGGTGTAATAATCAGGACTTGCTTCAACACCATGTGGGAAATGGAGAAATGTGCAGGGGCAAAACCAAGATGGGGTGACGGTTACTTAAGACTGGTTGTGTGTGGGGTGCATGCTCTTCACGTGGGTCCGTGTGTTCTTGAAACTCTCCATTACAGACAAGCCTTTCCGGAGTCCAAAATATAATTCATCATGAACGTAGCTCACAGTGTCATCCATGGAACTCCTCTCTTAACTGGGAGACCTCTGCTGAGTAGGAAGAGTGGCGCTTCCTACTTCCAAGCTGCCACTCCACCCTTCAGGTGTGCATTGCCCATGCTCCACATCAGTCAAGGTCCAAGAATGAAGCAGCATGGGCAGCAGGTGATTTCATAGTGAAACCGGGAAATGCCTCATAGATACATTGGAAATTTTCTGTTTGTACCTCTTTCCTACCCGATCTTTTCTCATTTCACTCTATGGACATTGTATTTTATTTCCAAGACATGTTCTTGCCATATATCACTTGTCTGGCCTAGTCCTGCCTTTGTAGCCTAGGCTGGCCTTGAACTCATGATGATCCTCCTTCATCCTCCAAGAATGCTGAGGCTTTAGGCCTTACATTACCACACCTGGTTCTACATTAGTGTATTTCAAATGTGTTTGTGTTTCATACAGGCCAAGCTAGCCAGATAGTTAATGACTGGTGCAAGAGCTGTAGAAAGAGGTAAGGACAGAAGACACAGTCATAGAAAGATTGATTCTCTTGTGGAGTCCTTACAAACAGCCCATGGTGCAGGGCTATCTGTACCCCGCTTCCAGGAGAGGAGATGGGGAGCAGAAGCAATATGGCTGCACTTCCACTCTGGGAGCTCAGGTACAGTTTTCAGGGTAAGGAGTAGAAACACAGAGATAGCCAGGGTTCAGAGTTCTCCTGGAAAGTCACCTGAACAAAAAGACATAAAGAGAAAAAAGATATGCTGGAACACAAATTAGCAGAAACTATGGATAAAGAATTACAGAACCAAAAGCATGGCCTAGAAAAAGAAGGGAGATAAAAGCAAGATGGAGAATCCAGCAGCTGTAGCTACAATTTCTACTTAAGGCAAAAAATATGGATTTTTGCTTTGTTTCTCTTTTTGTGGGGTTTTTACCTCTGGGGAAATAAATATGTTGCTCATTTCCTAGCTCGTGTCTATAGCCACATTTCTTTAATATCAAAGTAATTTAAGATAAAGAGTCGAAAGGCACAGAGCCTCACAGATTCCCAGCGGTGACAGGGCTGCAGTTGTGCTTCCCTTTGCAATAAACAAGGTGAGACATCCTCCCGGAAACACACAGAAAATTATGCCACGTTTCGAGGGAAATGCTGCTAGTTTTCTGAATGACTCATAGCAACATCGACCAAGCCACTACTTCCCATCTCATGGCAAAGAGGCTTCTCCTAGGACTACGGAGAGACTTGGTACCCCACTGTCCATTTTCCTGTACTGCGCCCCACTCTCTGTCCTGACGCAACTCCTGCTTCCTCTCACCAATAGTTAAAAGCTGTCTTTCCAAAAGGAGCAGCCAATCTTCCGTGGAGGGCTTAAACCTCACTGTAGCTATTCAGCCACACCCATTCTGGCCTGAGGATGAAGCTTAATGATGGCGTGCTTGCTTAGGCATCCAAGTCCTCTAAACCAAACTATGTGCTTTTTTTCTTTCCTAAGCTCTTCTTTCCCCATGATTAATGATCCACAGGAGTCGTCTTTGACCAATCAGCAAAGGATGTTTTCTTTCTTAATCAAGTCCTGAAGATGTGGAAGCCTTGGGTTTGAGAAGAGGTCAGAGAGACCCCGCCTCCCCACTACCCAGGCTGTAAGGTCAACTTCAGAGCAGGTCTCTTTTCATCTGTAACAAAGAAAACCCGGTTGCTAAGCACACAAGCCTAACGGAAAGGAAAGTGAGTAACTGTGCAGGTTACAGCAGATGATGTTTGTGTGCTCTCCCAGCATTTTGTTTAAGACTCAGTGACTTCAAATGACTTGGGAAGCAAAACACAATTAATTTTTTTTTAAAAAAACATTCAATTGGAAAAATTTGTTGAGCTGAACATAATCAGGTCAGAAAAAGAACAAGAAGAGGCTTTTGTTACTAGGCAATCCAGAAACAACACAAACTGTACTGTGGAAGAAAAATGCCTTTTACCCCTTCCCAGAAACCAGGGCACTCAGCTTTCTCCTAGATATAATGGCTGCTTAGCTGAAAGCAGGCACGTTCACCTCTTTTTAATGTGTGTGTGTGTGTGTGTGTGTGTGTGTGTGTGTGCAGAGACACACACACACAGAGGGGAGGAGTGGGGGGAGCTAGAAGATGTTATTGAGCTCCCTAGAGCAGAAGTTAAAGGTGGTTGTTAGCTATGTGATATGGGTGCTGAACACCATCCAAACTTGGGTCCTCTGCAAGCGCATCAAGAACTCTTAACTTCCAAGTCATTACTTTACCTTCTACTTACCTGTCTGCCTGCTTTCCTTCCCTCCTTCCCTCCTTCCCTCCTTCCCTCCTTCCCTCCTTCCCTCCTTCCCTCCTTCCCTCCTTCCTTCCTTCCTTCCTTCCTTCCTTCCTTCCTTCCTTCCTTCTCTCTCTCCCTCCCTTTCTCCCTCCCTCTCTCCCTCCCTCTCTCTCTTCCCTCCCTCTCTTCCTTTCCACAGGATCTCAAGAAGCTAACTTTAAACTCTTCCTGTAGTTAAAGGTGACTTCAGATTCTCCGGCCTAGCTCCTACATTAACCCCTTAAATTCCCACTCCAAGCTCTGGGTCTATTTTAGAATATTTTTTAAGTTGGAGTATGAATACCAAGGAAGGTAGGAGCTAGAACTAACACTGTAGCTGAGGATCGGTAGCTGTTAAGTGCTTTCAAGATCTGCTTCTTCTTTCTAGTGGTGGGGGGTTGAGTTCCTAGGAAGCCATCAGTCAAAGACTCAACATGGCAAGCATACCAAAACCTGGTGGGACTCTCCTAATGGGCAATATTAGTGACAGAGCTCCCATTGGCTTGGGGGAATCTTTGTCAGAGCTGCTTTATAGTCCCAGGCTCTCTGCAGTCCACTCTGCTTCATTTTCTCTTAGTTCTTACAGGTATTACCAGTGCAAGGTCTCTCTTAAGTCTTTTTATGGTTTATTTACCAGGGAAGATCAATTTGGCACAAGTGTGTGTGGGGTGTGTGTGTGTGTGTGTGTGTGTGTGTGTGTGTGAGAGAGAGAGAGAGAGAGAGAGAGAGAGAGAGAGAGAGAGAGAGAGAGAGAGAGAGAGAGTGCAGGTGCCCACAGGCTAAACACATCTGAACCTCTGGAGCTGGAATTACAGGCAGCTGTGACCTTCCTGACGTGGGTGCTGGGAAATGAATCTGGGTGCTCTGAAAGAACAGCAAGTGCTCTTAACTGTTGAGTCATCCCTCCAGCCTCAAACCCTTACAATAATTAAAACACAGGGCATTTAACTACCTGGAATTGTATATTTTGCTTGTTTGTTGATGAGATGCTTGAGGGATTTTTGTAGGCTCTTTCAGAAGTTCCCAAAATTTTTCTCAGTGTTGCTTGCAATATCCTAAGGATCTTTTGCTTTCTCTTTTAGCCAGCCAATTTTATATTGTTTTTATTCCACATTCAAATGTCACAAGTCTCCCAAGTCTTCCTGGAGTCCTCTGAGTCAAAATTGTCTTATAGCATCACTAGCACCGTTACCATCATCATATCACCATCACCACCACCATCACTTCATCACTATTGACATCTACTGACTCTGACTCAATTCCTTATAAGCACACAATAGCATAGGTATTATGGCAGCATTTGTTTCACAGGTGAGAAGTCAGAAGCACAGCGAGGTTTAAAGTGACATATCAAGACAGGAAACCAAGATCCCGACTTCTAAAGACTGTGTGATAAAGTTATAACTGAAAACACCAGCCCTGTTCTTTGCCTTCCCTAGACAACTCATCTTAAGAGGTGAATGACTTACAATGAATGATCAATAGTCAGCGGGTTTGCCTGAAGGAAGAAAGAGTGAGAGGGAGGAGACTCATTAGTTCTGCTGTGAATGAGGCTAATCCTGTGGATAAAGTTGATCCTGGAGAGTTTTGGGGTCCTTCTTGTTTTCCACTCCCTTCGTTTATCTCCATCTCTTTTTTCTGTCCTCTACTTCCTTGAAATGCAAAGTACAAAAACTGAATCCATGGGTTTCATTCAGAAACAATGTAATTACTGTTATGATATGCCGTCTTGAACCACAGTTGACACTCCCATAAAATCAGATAGACTGATAAGGACAAACCATAATCTTAATTTATTCTAAGTTTTAGTGGCACAGGAGGCTTTAGAAATGACCCAGAGAAAATTATTCTTGCGCTTAACTTACGCCCCCTCCAAAAAAAGGACAGTTATGTAGACAAGTGATTATACTTAATAGTACTTGGTTGAAAAGAAGCTCAGCAAAACCAGTCTGTTCATACTCTTCTTGGTCTTTCCTTGGGGTAATCCTTCATAGGCTCTGGGCAGCATCTCTCTGAAATAAAGGTATTATGATCTAGTTCCAGGCAAGTTGCTCGGAGAATTTCCTGATGGCAAGATCCTAAAAGTGAAATGTGGGAAAAGGACCAGAGCCATGTTTTTAGGATTTTTTGGCTGCCTTGGGGGTACACGATCTGCCTGGGGGAGAAAAATTCCTATTTCTACAGCCTGTCTTGGGAAACAGGAGAAAGCAGGCCAGGCTGTGAGAATTCAATGATGCACAGCAATACTCAATAAATAGTGGTTTGTTTTCCTAAGAACATTGCCAAATTTTGCATGTAATATTTAAATCATCTCCATTACCATCTCTTGAACCATATTTCTACAAAATTAGCTATTTCCCATATTTTATGGATGGATTTTGTTTTCTGCTTCGATTGCACTGTGTTTATGTAACTAACAATGCAAAGTTATTATATGATGAAATTATTTATCATAATACACTTTTTAAGTAGGCGAATCAAATCATTTGATAAGGAGATTGATGTGTAAAATGTACTGGGAGAAACAAGTCTCATTGGTAAGTAGGAGAAACTTTTAATTCATAATGTGATGTGAAGAGATGTTAGAGTACTAATAAGGCATGAAAGGATAGAATGATTATTAATTGGAATGTGACCTTTGGGTAATTGATGCCTATGCCTATGAAGCATTGAAGTATTAGTGGGAATGACTTGTTAAACAGTGATTACATTTATGCCCACATCCACTCACTTATCTGTGCACCCCTTCATCTACCATCCATTTATTATTTACTCACCTTCCATCTGGGCATCTATCTTTTTCACTTATCTGTCAAATTGCTATCCAGCCATTCCTCTGCCCATATCCTTCCAGTCATCTGTCCCTCTCACTGTCTCCTTTCCAGAAATAACATGTCCTTATCATGTGGGTATTTCCCTTTGAATAAGAAAGAAAAGAAAATGGTCTGGACAGAAGGTTCTGCAGTTAAGAGCACTGGCTGCTTCCTCCAGAAGACCCAGGTTCAATTTCCAGCAACCCACATAGCAGCTGTGCTGCCTAGTTTTATGTCAACTTGACACAACCTATAGTCATCTGAGAGGATGGAGTCTCAATTGAGAAAAATGCCTCCAAAAGATCAGGCTGTAGGCAGACAAGTTTGTAGAGCATTTTGTTAGTCAGTTGTAAATGGTGCCATCCCTGAGCTGGTGGACCTAAGTTGTATAAGAAACCAGGATGAGCAAGCTATGAAGAACAAGCCAGTAAGCACCACTCTTCCATGGCCTCTGCATCAGCTCCTGCCTCCAGGTTCCTGCCCTGCTTGACTTCCTTCGATGATGAACAGTGATATGAAATTGTAAGGTAAAATAAAGCCTTTCCTTCCCAAGATGCTTTGGTAATGGTGTTTCATCATAACACAAACCCTAAGACAGAAATTGGTACTAGGTTTGTGGTGCACTGCTGTGACAGACCTGACCATGTTTTTTGTTTGTTTGTTTGTTTTGTTTTGAGGTATTTTTTTTAGAGGATTGTGGAAGTACTTTGGAACATTGGGCAAAAAATGCCATTGAGTGTTCAAAGCATGGTGAGCTGTTCTATGGGAGCTTAAAAGAAAAGAATTGAGAGAAATGCTGATGATGAAGTCCTGGCTTGTGAAGTTCTAGAGGGAATTGTGAGAGTTACTTAAACGCTATTGGTGCTACTGCATATTTGACATTTTGAAGAGTGATATGGAGGTATAAGCCAAGTACACTCTTTGCCCTTCAAGTTGCCTTGGTCATGGTGTTTCATCACAGCAACAGCACTCCTAACCAGTACAGCAGCCCACGATCATCTACAACTCCAGTTCCAGAGAATTCGATGCTCTTGTCTGGCCTCTAAGGGCACCAGACATGTACATGGTATACAGACATACATTCAGTTAAAATACCCATATACAGAAAACAATTTTTAAGAAAAGATGGTATGAGATAAATGTACTTGAGTTTTAAAAGTCTTCATTGTTTCTAAGCATGAGAATTCATATCTGACAGAGAAGACATGCAAAATCCATGGCTATAACTGGGATAACATTACCCTGCCATTGAAAGATCCTTGGAGAATTGGTAAACTGCCATGAATCGAAAGAGCATCATATGTAGACCATAAAGCTGGTAGAGAGAGAGAAAGTTGTATTTTAGATAGTGACTATTTCAGTTTAACAAGATGATGGCAGATTAGGTGTGAAATATATATTTAAAAAGATCATGGGGGATTATAGCCATATATAACTACTGGCTGGAAATGTTGGTGTCTTCTTGGAAGGCACAAAAAGATACCAAGATTTTAAGTAGTAGGCATCTACAAAGCAGCATGAAATGAATACTTTTAATTAAGTTCTGTTTTTAATTGGCTACTTAATAGCTAAAATATACAAGAGACTCTGGAATCCTTTTAGATCATAGCCCCCTGTATGTTTATAATTTTTTCATGGCATCCTGAGACCAAAAGAAAACCTTAACAATTCATTAAGTTCAAACAATTTGTTAAATATTTATTTGTATCCAAACAACTTAGTAGCAATTTGAAGCAATAGCGCAAACACGTTTTAAATTTTGGCAAGAAAAATCATTGTTGAATAACTATGGCTAATTCTCCAGTGAAATATGTGTCTTTTGGGTATTCAGAATTTCTCCAACCTTTTTTTTTTTAAGTTGACCCCCTGTCTTAGGGTTACTATTGCTATGATGAAACACCATGACCAAAGAAACCTGGAGAGAAAAGGGTTTATTCAAGCTTACACTTTCACATCACTGTTCATCATTGAAGGAATTCAGAACAAGAACTCAAGCAGGGCAGGAACCTGGAGGCAGGAACTGATTCAGAGGCCATGGAGGGTGCTGCTTATTGGCTTGCTTCCCCTGGCTTGCTCAGCCTGCTTTCTTATCGAACCTAGGACCACCAGTCCAGGGATGGCACCACCCACCATGGGATGGACTCTCCCCGTTGATCACTAATTCATAAAATGCCTTACAGCTGGATCTCATGGAAGCATTCCTCCTTTCAGATGACTAAAGCTAGTGTCAAGTAGACATAAAACTAGCCAGGATACCACCACACCTTCACTTTCTGTTCCACATTGAGTTTTCACTTGGTATTTGTGTTTTGTCATAGCAAATGCTGAAATCCCAACATCACAAAGACATCATGTTAACAAAAGCAATGTCAGCAGACCTTATTTGGAAACTGCAAGTTGCATCAAGGCATGCGTTTGAACAACATCCAAAAGATAGTATGTAAAATGGACTGCTGTGTCTTTCTGAATCTACTGTAGGTACCCAGGACTCTTCAGGGTATATCATGAGAATTTAGTGTTAAGCTGTTACCATTCACCAAATATCATCTTAGGCACTTTATATATGTTGTGTGGGTGTGATTCTTAATATTATACTTAATTTTCAGATGATGAAATTGAGGTTATAGAGCTGGAAACTGATGGAATTGTACATAAATCCTATGTATAGCATGTTTATTGTCTCATGTCAAAGAACATTGTGTTCTCATGCTTTTGTCAATCAGTAGATTTTAAACAATTCCAGGAGTAGAAATCAACACCCGATGTGTTTTGTATTTCATGTCAAAAGTAGCCTCCTTGTTGCTGTCAGAGGGCAAGATGGCTTTCTTGACTTAAGTACATTTCATTTTCCTCAGAAGATCTTGAGACATGAATCTGACAACATTCATTTGCTGAGGCTGGTGGTGGTGTTGCTCGGTGGTAGAGCATTTGCTTACTATGTCCAAACCCCAAGGTTCAAGCCATAGCATCACCAAAACAGTTGTACTAATTTACACATTAGCTAATTCAGGAAGTTCTAAAAGCTGAATGGAGTGGTGTACCAGGGAAAGAAAACAGCCAATAAAGGTGAGATTAATAAGCCACTTTCCATTCTAGGCAGGTTGAACTCAATTACAGAGAGAAATGCAGGGAATCAGAATAGAAGACATGCCCGGTAATTGTTCTTCTGAACAGGCAACAGAGTGGTGATATTCTTAATCAACACCATTCCCACACTGAAGGACTGCTCCCAGAGAGTTATTCATTTTTGGCACCTTCAGCCTGCCATGTGTGTGTATGGAGAGGGCTTCATTGCCATAGAAAATTCCCAGGAAGGCAGCTATACTCCATGAGATTTTTTGGCAGCTAGAAATTAAATCTGTCTCCTAAAACTGTAAGACAAAGTAGCTAGGGGTGCAGTCCAAATAGTAACTGCTTTGCTAACAGAGTATCACAACACTTATAAAAAATGATCAGAATAGCACTGAGCAGTGATGCATGCCTTTAATCCCAGCACTCAGGAAGGAGAGTCAGGCAGATCTCTGAGTTTGAGGCCAGCCTGGTCTACAGGGTGAGTTCCAGGACAGCCAGGGCTACACAGAGAAACCCTGTCTCAAAAAACAAAACAAACAAACAAAAAATGATTGGGGCAATGTTTTTCTGTAAGGATGGGTCAGAATACCTAGAAAGCATGGATAATTTGGGGAAATGTATTTAATAGAGTGTAATCTCACAGGGTCAAAACACCTTTCTTCAGTTGGTAAGTATAGACACGACAGTAGCTTGCAAGAGAGTGCAGCATGAAAGCACATCCCTGGGCTAGTGGAAGCTCAGAAGGAGATACTGATGTCTGCTGAGGCTGGGGCTTGGTGATATATAGTGCTTGCTCAGGATGTGTGAGGTCCCCATTCAATTTGGGAAGGGGTAAGCCACCGCCCTCTTTGCACAGTGGTACCAAAGGAGGAAACTATATGCTGAAGTGGCTTTCTCACCTCATTTTTCTGGCTAAAATTTAAAAAAAAAGGTACAGATCCTCAAACTGAGAAAGGAAAGTTGAGACATGGCTCCCCATTTCATCTATTAATACATGTTCAGAGCCATATTAGAAGTGTATTTGAGCAAGAGAAAATGGCCTTTGGGGACACGTGGGAGCACTGAGACGACGCTGCAGTTTCTAAATGCATTCTCAACAAAATTAAATGGATTTGCCATATTCTAATTCAACTTAGTTATGCCTCATGAAATCGAGAAGTTTCCTATAAATTACATTGTAGAAATCATTAAACAAATTCTCGAGCAATACTTCCCAAGGAGGAAAATATGAGAACTGGCAAACAAGTCACGAAAATGTGCTATCCACCATTAATTTCTCTTTTCTTATGATAATGACTGACTGCCTTGCTGAATTGCAACTGGGGGGGATGTTGTTCCTGTTGATCTAAGAGTTCATCCTTCAAACAAACTAAATAGTCTAGGCCTAAACTCTGAAAATTTCTCACATGAATTTATGTCTATAAACTATAAACATTTCCATAGGCACCCTTGGCAGGAGCACGAAGAAATTTGCCCTAGCTCACAGAGAAGGGTCATGAGTGTTCTGTCTGTGGTCACCAGTCTCTGGCTATCTGTGTGAGCTCTCTGGAGAGATGGGCTACACAAGAAAATCTGAGATGTCATTTTACTGGAAAAGTCCAAAGATACAGGTCAGAAGCAGCATTGCACCCCCTTTCCTTCTGAAAACTGTGAATTAGGCTGTAGGAGACATGATGTCCTCTTGGGGGCTTGAGTATTCAGAGATCTGAGACATTAGCACCCCCCAGGTGGGATAGAAAGCACCACGCAGTAAGAGGAAGATGATGCTGAGGCTTCTTGTGAGGCATCAGAAAGAGACAAAGAGACAGAAGGAGAGGGACAGACAGACAGAAGACAATGGCAAGGTTTCTCATGATACAGCAGAAAGAGAATTTGCAAAGCTGGTGAAATGTGCCTCTCTTGTTCTGTCTGTCTCTCTCCTTCTCTCTGTCTCTGTCTCTATCTCTCTCCCTCTTTCCCTCTATCATGTAGTGTGTGTGTGTGTGTGTGTGTGTGTGTGTGTGTGTGTGTGTGTGTGTGTGTGTGTGTGTGCTGGTACATGTACGTGTCTGTAGAGGCCAGAGCACAAACTCAGATTTTATTTCTCAGGCAATGTCGACCTTTTTCCTTTCTTTTCTTTTCCCTCGCTCCCTCGCTCCCTCGCTCCCTCGCTCCCTCGCTCCCTCCCTCCCTCCCTCCCTCCCTCCCTCCCTCCCTCCTCCCTCCCCCTCCCCCTCCCTCCCTCCTTCCCTCCCTCCCTCCCTCCCTCCGTCCTTTCCTTTATTTTTGAAACATGTTCTAATTACAGTTTATTCCTTGCTGGCCTAGAACTCAATGTGTAGACCAGGGTGGCCTTGTACTCACAAAGATCCACCTGTCAAGTGCTGGTTTAAAAGGCCTGTGCAACCCACACTTTGGCTTATTTTTATTTTGAAGTGTGTGTGTGTGTGTGTGTGTGTGTGTGTGTGTGTGTGTGTGTGTGTGTGTGTGTGTGTATGTGTGGTTAGAGAGCGGGGATAGAGAGACAGAGACACACAGAGATACAGGGGAGAGAATGAGATTGTGGTACATGTGTATGTAGTTGCCTCTAGAGGCCAGCAGAGGGCAGATGTGGGTGCTGGGAACTAAACTCTGGTCTTTTTCAAGAGCGCTATGGACACTTAACCAACCAGAGATTGAGTCTCTCTGTCTCTGTCTCTGTCTCTGTCTCTGTCTCACTCTCCCTCCTTCCCTCCCTCCCCTCCCCTCCCTCCCTCCCTCCCTCCCTCCTCCTCCCCTCCCTCCCTCCCTCCCTCCCTCCCCCCCTCCCTCCCTCCCTCTCTCTCTCTCTCTCTCTCTCTCTCTCTCTCTCTCTCTCTCTCTCTCTTTCTCTCTCTCCAGCCACAACCGGCTTTTAAAAAAATGTCACTTTTAGGAATGAAACCCAAGTCCTCATGCTTACAAAGCAAAGCTTGCTTACTTTACCAACCAAGCGCTCCCTGGAGAGGGGAGTTAGGCACCCTTAATTCTATGTCTTTCAAAAATTTTATTGTTTTTAATTTTATTATTATTATTATTTGGTTTTTCGAGACAGGGTTTCTCTGTGGCTTTGGAGGCTGTCCTGGAACTAGCTCTTGTAGACCAGGCTGGTCTCGAACTCACAGAGATCCACCTGCCTCTGCCTCCCGAGTGCTGGGATTAAAGGTGTGCGCCACCAACACCCGGCTGTTTTTAATTTTTTATTAATTTATTTTTCACTTTCCAAACCCAGTTCCCCCTCCCTCCTCTCCTCCTGCTTCCCCCACCTCTCATTTGCTCCTGGGAGAGGGAAGGCCTCCTCTAGGAGTCTACTAAAGTAGTCTGTATCACCTTGTTGAGGTGGGACCCCCCCCACCTCAGTCCTAGGCTGAACAAGGTATCTCTCCATAAAGAATGGGCTCCAAAAATCTGTTTGTGCATTGGAGTTAGATCTTGGACCCACTGTCAGTGGCCTCATACCCCTCAACTGAAGAGCAGATAAAGAAAATGTAGTACATTTACACAATGGAGTACTGCTCAGCAGTAAGAAACAATGACATCTTGAAATTTGCAGGCAAGCGGATGGAATTAGAAAAAAAAATCCCGAATGAGGTAACCCAGACCCAGATAGGCAAATATAGTATGTACTCCCTCATAAGTTAATTCTCTGTCTTAATTGGAACATTATGTAGTTCTTTGATCTTAAGCAAATTATGTATGGATAATTAGATGATTGACCTTTAAGTGACTGCTCCTAATTTTTAACCTGCCTTACAATCTATACCCTTAGATGGACGTCATGTGACTTACTTTGGCCAGTGTCAATGTGGGTAGAAGTATTGTCTTCTATTTCAGGTGTAGGCTTTAAATGACCATGTATAGTTCCATTTGTTCTCTTGAGCCTCCATTATCATGATAAAATCTACTTCAAACCAGGCGGTGGTGGCACATGCCTTTAATCCCAGCACTTGGGAGGCTGAGAGTTAGAGGCCAGCCTGCTCTATAGAGCAAGTTCTAGGACAGCCAAAGCTACACAGAGAAATCCTGTCTCAAAAATAAGAGAGAGAGAGAGAGAGAGAGAGAGAGAGAGAGAGAGAGAGAGAGAGAGAGAAAGTTTACTTCAGTTGTCATACTAGTTCAAGAAAGATGAGAGTTAGATTGAACTAACCCAAAAACATAAACCAAAACTGCTGTGACCACAAAAAAAACCCTAGATGGTCTAGCGATATATTAGGTAGATACATGCTTTTCAGAGACTGCTAAGACTCCATGATTGTTTCTTATGCAGCATTACCGACTGACACACAACTTACTGTATTTATTTATTTGTTTATTTATTTATTTATTTATTTATTTGTGTTTTTTTGAGACAGGGTTTCTCAGTTTAACAGTTCCTGGATGTCCTGGAACTCGCTTTGCAGACCAGGCTGGCCTCGAACTCACAAAGATCTGCTTGCCTCTGTATCTTGAGTGCTAGGACTAAAGGTGTGTGCCACCACTGACTCTCTTACTGTCTTTAAACGCCGTTGGTTTCCTCATCTGAGAACTGACTCCTAACCAAGTTGAGAACTCTGCTATTTTTATCACACTTTTTCCAAAAAAAAAAAAAAACCAAAGCCTCTTAATTTATATGTAGCTGACTTTTTAAAAAAGTAAACGTTACATCTCTAAAACACATTGATTTTTGAAAGTGTTGCTCTTCTGAGTGCATGTCAGTTATGTATTTAATGTCACCCACTGGGCAGTATGAAGTCTACCAATCAAGGCTGAAGACTCACATGAAATGTGCAGTGCTTGGGCCTCAGATAGACAGTCCACATTGAATTTCTGTCCTTCAAAGTAATCTTTCCTGAACAAGGTCCTACTTATTTATTGCTTGAAAACAAGTAGACCTTGGAGGGAGAAGGGTAGAAAAAACGGACAATCAGCATCTCCTGAGATGCAGAAAGAGTTTAGAATTTGGGATTACACAATGCAAGCCTAAAGTATCCAATCAATATTTACCTTTGAGGGTCAGGAATTAAGGATCTAGAGCCAGGGCGATTGTTTAGGATTTTTAGGAGGGCCACTAGGTGCAGTCTCATATCCTTGTCAGAGAGAGGCAGAGGGAGATTTGATGGAAGAGGAGACACGTGTGAACACAGAAGTAGAGATAGAAGTGATCAGGACATCTCCATCCATGCAAGTGACTGCCACAAGAGACAAAGGTGAGCCCACTGCCTTGTGCCTCTGGAGGGAGCCCAGCTCTGCTGGCACTTTGGTTTTGGTTCAATGACATTGTCAGGAGCCTTAAGTCAGTCACATCTATTGTAAAGGTCCATTTCACAAGAAGGTGCCCAACCCTCAGCATCCTCTCTTCTCCACTGTCCAAGTAGATGCCAAACTAAAAAGCATTAAATATGGCTTCCTCTACTTGCAGACACCCCAGTCTCAGGAACAATTTCATTCTTTCCCCACCAGCCCTTTCTAGGGGTTCCCGCGTGGAAGACAGAAAATCACTTTACAGTTATTTCTTAATCACATTTTCTGAAATAAGATTAAGAATACGGGCATATATAATTCATCAAGTAGTGAAACTTGCAATGAAAAGATACATTTTACTTTTTTCTTTTTTTCCTGAAGAAGTATCACCCATGCTCTAGCCTAGAGACATTCAGAAGGTCTGCTCCAATTCAGCTGTTCCCATCATCTCAAGCTTTGAACATTGCCCAGAAGCCAATTCAGTTCTGCATGGTTTGTTCAAGGACGATTAGAGTTCAGGCTGATCTTCTTTTCCTAATTGTTGAAGCGAACAAGGAGTCCTGAGGCTGTCCCCAGATCTGGGCGGTCTGCTTAATAATCATTCCTCATTGGCTTCTGAGAAGTGTGGAAGAAGGAGATAGGTCCCTGGCAGAAGCATCTAGGTTATAGATTTGCTATCTTAAGCCCCTCTGAGTGCTCGAATAAACCTCAGATGCAAAGATTTGTCAAGGTTTAAAGGAAAAGCTCTCCAAGCTACACATTGTCAATAAGATGCTATTGAATTCACCCTCTCATTCTTCTGCTTGTCTTTAAAATACCAGATGGGTTTTTAGAGAATTCACCATGTCATGCAGGTAATGTCATTTTGAGTTGTTGGCAGGGAGTTCTTAATGAAATCTCAATAGGGTGAGGCTGTTTTTGCAAATCAGCAAATGTTTCACATAAAAAAGAAACCTATTCTCCCCCACCATACTTCTGGAGGGGTGTGTGTGTGTGTGTGTGTGTGTGTGTGTGTGTGTGTGTGTGTCTGTCTGTCTGTCTGTCTGTCTGTCTGTCTGTCTGTCTGTGTGTGTGTCTGTGTCTGTGTCTGTGTCTGTGTCTGTGTCTGTGTCTGTGTCTGTGTCTGTGTCTGTGTCTGTGTCTGTGTCTGTGTCTGTGTCTGTGTCTGTGTCTGTGTCTGTGTCTGTGTCTGTGTCTGTGTCTGTGTCTGTGTCTGTGTCTGTGTCTGTGTCTGTGTCTGTGTCTGTGTGTGTTTCATAACCAGACTCAAGTCTCCTGCTCACTCCCGTTAGGCTGTGCACCTGCAATTTGATCTTGCACTGTAATAGCTCAGTTTTGTTTAATCTGATTATACTTGACTGAAAATGAAAAGCAGTGTTTATATGATATATTGAAGGCTTTGCAAGGGAAACCAACCTTCTAGCAGACTGTAACAGTTTAATGCAGGGTTCCTCAGCAGTATCACATTGACAATTAGGTCCGAATTATTCATACATGTAAGGGGAAAGCAATGCCCCTGCATGTTACAGGATGCTGAGCATTGTCCCTGGCCTCTTCCAGCTAGGTGCACAAGTATGCCAGTAGCCCTCCCCTCATCATGTGGGGCAAGCAAAAATGTGAGTATTGCCAAGTAAATCCATTTTTAAGAATTTCCTTGAGGAGTCAGAGGTATACTATATTAAAACAACAACACAAACCCTTGTATTAGAGGACTGGAGTGAGTGATGGCTCAGTCAGTAAAGTGCTTGCTATGCAAGCCTGAGGAACTGAGTTTGATCCCAAGACCCATGTTTAAAAAAAGAAAAAAGAAAATCCAGATGTGGCAACATCTGCCTGTAATTCCAGTGCTGAGGAAACAATGGCAAGAGAACCCCTGGGGCT
Source organism: Cricetulus griseus (assembly GCF_003668045.3). NCBI lineage: Eukaryota > Metazoa > Chordata > Mammalia > Rodentia > Cricetidae > Cricetulus > Cricetulus griseus. The sequence goes on from NC_048604.1 coordinate 98,418,209, forward strand.
CACTGGCCAGACACTCTAGCTGAATTGGTAAGCTCCAGATTTAACAAGAGACTCTGTCCCAAAAAATAAAAATAAAATAAAGAGAAGGGAAATCGAGGAAGACATGTTGTTGACTCCATAAGCTTGTCCATGCAATATGTGTGCATTATATTTACACACACACACACACACACACACACACACACACACACACACACACACACACAGCTTCCTGGAACTCATACTCTTCTGCAATTCTCTCCCATACTGAATAAAGCTAATCTTTGCAGTCAATGGGATATTGTGAGACAGAAGAGAGTATGACTTTTGTTGTGGTTATTGTTATGTTTTCTTTGTTTGTTTTCAGGTAGATCATATGAGACATTGCTTTTTCATATTCCCTGCCATGAGGGAAATTAGTTGGCATAAAAGAATTTTCAGCAAGCCCATGGAGATGTCTGTGTTCCAACATTAGCCCTTGTTAAACTACTTTGTAATGCATTTACATGTACAATCAATATGCTAATACCATCACCATAGAATTTGTCCATCACTGGTATGTTTCTTGAAGGTGTTAGAACTTGTCATCTCACATAGAAAGCTGAGCTATAAAATTTCCTTGATAACAAATTTTCTTTGTCTACTAAATGATGCCCAGTATGCGAGCTGAAGTTCTCTGCTCTACAGTTTGGCAATTCTATTAAAAAAATACCAAGGAAATAACATGCCGCAATGCTGTGAAGTTTCCAGGGTAAGATGTTACCCACACCCCAGGGCCTCAGCTCAACTTTCCTTTAGACTTGCTACATTCTCTTGGAAATGTTCCAAAAGATTGTCTAGTGGGTAGGAGCAGTCTCTCTTATACCTCTATTTTACCGTCTCCTTGAAATATGAAAAAACACTTTTCTTTTGGATTCAAAGATTTAATACTGCTTGCATGGAAAAATAGGCTGAGAACACCAAACATTGGAAAATTCCAGGGCCATATCAATGGGTTTGGTTATGGTACAGCTTCTTTTCCCAGGTTTCCTCTGAGATGGTAAATCCACATTCCCTTAGAACCCCCTCTACTTTTTTCAGTTTTCATTTGAATTAGAAACAAGATTGTTTTACATGTCAATCCCATTTCCCTCTCCCTCCCCTCCTCCCCTACCACCCCCTTCAACTAAAACCCTACCTATCACATACCATTTCTGCTCCCCAGGGAGGGTGAGGCCATTCATAGGGGGTCTTCAGAGTCTGTCATATCCTTCAGGATAGGGCCTAGGCCCTCCCCCGTGTGTCGAGGCTCACTGAGTACCCTATATGTAGAATGGGCTCCCAAAGTCCACACCTATGCTCATCACTCCTCCTTCTCGGCATTGGATTCCAGTTCAGTTCAGTGTTTAGCAGTGGGGTCTGCTTCTACTTCCATCAGCTGCTGGATGAAGGCTATAGACTGGCATATAAGTTACTCATCAATCTCATTATCAGGGGAGGGCATTTCAGGTAGCCTCTCCTCTGTTGTTTAGATTGTTAGTTGGTGTCATCTTTGTAAATCTCCAGACATTTCCCTAGTGCCTGATTTCTCTTTAAACCTATAATGGCTCCCTCTATTATGGTATCTCTTATCTTGCTTTCCTCTATTCTTCCCCAAGGCTACCTTCTTGCTCCCTCATGTCCTCCTCACGCCTCCTCTTCTCCCCTTCTCATTCTCCTAGCTCCATTGCCCCTCCCCCCATGTTCCCAATTTGCTCAGGAGATCTTGTCCCTTTCTCCTTCTCAGGGGGACCATGTATGTCTCTCTTAGACTCCTCCTTGTTTCCCGACTTCTCTGTGGATTGAGGGCTGGTAATCCTTTGCTCTATGTCTAAAAATCCATATATGGGTGACTACATACCCTGTTTGTCTTTTTGTGATTGGGTTACCTCTCTCAGAATGGTTTCTTCTAGTTCCATCCATTTGCCTGCAAATTTCAAGGTTCCATTATTTTTTTTTTCTGCTGAGTAGTACTCCATTGTGTAAATGTACCACATTTTCTCTATCCATTCTTCAGTTGAGGGGCATGCTTCCAGGTTCTGGCTATTACAAATAATGCTGCTATGAACATCATTGAACAGATGTCCTTGTTGTATGAATGTGCTTCTTTTGGGTATATGCCTAAGAGTGGAATTTCTGGATCTTGTGGTAGACTGATTCCCATTTTCCTGAGGAGTCGCCATACTGATTTCCAAAGTGGCTGTACGAGTTGACACTCCCACCAGCAGTGGAGGAGTCTTCCCCTTTCTCCACATCCTCTCTAACATAAACTGTCATTGGTGTTTTTGATTTTAGCCATTCTGACAGGAGTAAGATGGTATCTCAGAGTTGTTTTGATTTGCCTTTCCCTGATAGCTAAGGAAGTTGAACACTTACTTATGTGTCTTTCAGCCATTTTAGATTCATCTATTGAGAATTCTCTATTTAGTTCTGTGCCCCACTTTTTAATTGGATTGTTTGGTGTTTTGGAAACTGGCTTCTTGAGTTTTTTTTTTTTTTTTTTTTTTTTGAGTTCAGCCCTCTGTCAGATGTGGGGTTGGTGAATGTTTTCCCAGTCTGTGGGCTGCTGTTTTGTCTTGCTGACTGTGTCCTTTTCCTTACAGAAGCTTCTCAGTTTCAGGAGGTACCATTTACCAATTGTTGATTTCAATGTCTGTGCCACTGGTGTAATGTTCAGGAAGTGATCTCCTGTACCAATTAATTCAAGGGTATTTCCGACTTTGTCTCCTAATAGGTTCACTGTGGCTGAATTTATGTTGAGGTCTTTGATGCATTTGGACTTAAGTTTTGTGCATGGCAATAGATACGGACTATCTGCAGTCTTCTACATGCCAGCACCATTTATTGAAAGTGCTTTCTTTATTCCATTGTATAAATTCAGCTTCTTTGTCAAAAATTAGGTGTTCGTAGGTGTGTGGGTTAATATCAGGGTTTTCAAGTCCATTCCATTGGCCTACCTGTCTATTTTTGTGCCAATACCAAGCTGTTTTCAGGACTATAGCTCTGTAATAGAGCTTGAAGTCAGGGATGGTGATGCCTCTAGAAGTTCCTTTATTGTACAGGGTTATTTTGACTATCCTGGGTCTTTTGTTTTCCATGTAAATTTGAGAATTGTTCTTTCAAGGTCTGTGAAGAATTGTGCTGGGATTCTGATGGGGATTTCATTGAATCTGTAGATTGCTTTTGGCAAGATTGCCATTTTTACTATGTTGATCCTACCTATCCAAGAACATGAGAGTTCCTTCCATTTTCTGGTATCTTCTTTAATTTCTTCTTTAAAGACTCAAAATTCTTATGGTACATGTCTTTCACTTTTTTGGTTAGCGCTACCCCAAGGTATTTTATGTTGTTTGTGGCAATTGTAAAGGGTGATGTTTCTCTGATTTCTTTCTCCACCAATGTGTCATTGGTATATAGTAAAGCTACAGATGTTTTTGAGTTAATATTGTATCCTGCCACTTTGCTGAAGGTGTTTATCATCAGCTGTAGGAGTTCTCTGGTAGAGTTTTTCGGGTCACTAATGTAGACTATCATATCGTCTGCAAATAGTGAGAGTTTGACTTCTTCCTTTCCATTTTGTACCCCTTGTTCTCCTTTTCTTGTCTTATTGCTCTAGGTAGAACTTAAAGGACAATATTGAAGAGGTATGGAGAGAGTGGACAGCCTTGTCTTGTCCCCAATTTTAGAGGAATTGTGTTGGGTTTCTCTTCATTTTATTTGATGTTGGCTGTAGGCTTGCTGTATATTGCTTTTATTATGTTAAAGTTATGTTTCCTGTTATCCCTGATCTCTCCAAGACATTTATCATAAAGGGGTGTTGGATTTTGTCAAAGGGTTTTTCAGCATCTAGTGAGATGATCATGTGGTTTTTCTTTCTCAGTCTGTTTAAATGGTGGATTACATTGTTGGATTTTCGTGTGTTAAACCATCCTTGCATCCCTGGGATGAAGCCTACTTGATCATGGTGGAAGAGTTCCCTGATGTGTTCATGGATTCGATTGCCAGTATTTTATTGAGTATTTTTGCATCTATGTTCATGAGGGATATTGGCCTGTAGTTGTCTTTCTTAGTTGTGTCTTTGTGTGGCTTAGGTACCAAGGTTATTGAAGCCTCACAAAAAGAGTTTGGCAATGACCCTTCTGCTTCTATTGTGTGGAATACTTTGAGGAGAATTGATATTAGATGTTTCTGGAATTTCTGGTAGAATTCTGCACTGAAGCCACCTGGCCCTGGGCATTTTTTTTGGGGGGGGGGCTGGGAGACTTTTGATGACTGCTTCAATTTCATTAGGGGTTATAGGTCTATTTAAGTTGCTTATCTGTTCTTGATTTAATTTTTGGTAAGTGAAATCTGTTCAGAAAATTGTCCACTTCCTTTAGATTTTTGAATTTTGGGGAATACAGGTTTTTGAAGTATGACCTGATGGTTCTCTGGATTTCCTCTGTGTCTGTTGTTATGTCCCCCTTTTCATTCCTAATTTTATTAATTTACATGTTGACTCTCTGCCATTTGGTAAATTTGGATAAAGGTTTGTATCTTGTTGATTTTCTCGAAGAACCAACTCTTTGTTATATTGATTCTTTGTATTGTTCTCCTAGTTTCCACTTTATTGATTTCAGCCCTCAATTTGATTATTTCCTGGCACCTATTCCTCCAGGGTACATTGGCTTCTTCGTGTTCTAGAGCTTTCAGTTGTGCTGTTAATTCTCTAGTGTGACTATTCTTCAGTTTCTTCATGTGGGCACTTAGTGCTATGAACTTTCCTCTTAGCACTGCTTTCAACGTGTCCCGTAAGTTTGGGTATGTTGTGTCCACATTCTCATTGAATTCTAGGAAATCTTTAATTTCTTTTTTTTATTTCTTCCTCGGCCCAGGAATTATGCAATTGTGAGTTATTTAATTTCCATGAGTTTGTATGTTTTCTGCAATTTGTGTTGTTGTTGATTTCTAACTTTAAAGCATGGTGGTCTAATAAGATACAACCCCCTCTACTTTCATTGTTAAAGGCAGGGCACCAAACCTCCTCACTCTCCTTGGAATGTACCTTCCCAGATCTCCAAAGCCAAAATCTGTATTGACTTCTCTTTATATCAAGTATGTTCTTCATAGCCTATAAGACTAAACAATTAACCGGGAAAGAATGATTTTGTCACTTCAGGTTAGACTTTTAGTGTGACTATCTTCTGCTACTGAGATACCTCCCTCCATAACATTCTGCTGTCGGCGTTGTATATAAGCTATCTATTCACATACTAATGCTGTATAGCATAGCACTCCAAGACTCATTGATATATAATAACATTTATTTCTCAGTCATGTGTCCTCGGTTCATCTGGACTGTGGTTGAGCCCAAGTTTAGTCATCCTCATTAGACCAGTGAATTACATGAGAATGCTCTTACAGTGTTGGTGGTAAGAGTACAAGATCAAAGAACCAAGCAATTTTATCTTTTAGGACTGATCAATTACTGTTATGATCTCACTTTTATCTACATCCTACTTTCCAAAGGAAGTCATATGGCCAAGACAAAAATCAATGGAAAAGGGAAATATACTTCCCCCATTGAGTCTTGGAGGTAGGAAGGAAGGACTATATGATGAAAATAGTCAAATCTATGGGGCTTTTTCTTTTATTTTTCTTTCCCCAAATTTATCATTACAAAATTATTATAACCAAATTGAAACTTACACTTCATAATTTGTTAGCATATTCTTTGATTTACAGTTTACAACATTGATTTCATGGATTACAGGGCTTCACTTGCTATCACTTCTGTAACAGGTACACATTTTCTCACTTGGGTCTTCATGTTAAAACATTATAGAATTGTTGATGGGGCTGGAGAGATGGCCCAGTGGTTAAGAGCACCTGCTGCTCTTACAGAGGACATGAGTTCAGTTCCCAGTGCCCACATGGCAGCTTACAACTATCTTTAACCCCAGTCTCAGGGGACCCACCACTTTTGTCTGATATTCCTGAGTACTAGGCATGTACACAATATACATACATATAGGCAAAACACTCATACACATAAAATAAACATAAACAGTTCTTACAAAAGAAAGAAAGAAATCAAAATGGGACTGTTAAGATGACTCAAAGGGTAAACACACTTATTGCTAAGCCTGATGACCTGAGTTCAATCCATGAGACCCACATGGTGAGAGAAAAGAACTGATTCCCATAGGTTGACCTCTGACTTCTAAACATACATAACACACATATGAAATAAATAAGTAAATAAAGCACTATGAAGGTAGGGATAAGATTGAAAGTGTATCCATTGAGAATTCACTCAATAGTAAATGACATGAAACTCAACTTAGAGTTGTTGGAATAAATGGAAATTTATTTGTTCTTGACTAACAGCAGTTCAAAAATAGGGAATATTGAGTTGGCAATATTATTATTTCTCTCTCTGACTCACATTTATTAATGCACTGATCCATGGTCATTAGTGCCTTGGTTTTATTCTTTATGCAAGAAGATGGCCTGTGAAGCACCAAGTCTATGTTCAAGGTAAGGAGATAGGGTGTGGGACCTTGTAGCTAACATACTCTCTCTACTTGTGTTCAGAAGACAAAACTTTTCCATAAACTTGTACATTTATATCACAATAGAAAAGTATGTTTTGAGCTTTACAGGAAAATAGACAAGGATATAAGCTATTGGGAAGGAATTCTAAGAAAACTGAGAACATCTACTACAAGAGGACCCTTTATTCTCAATCATTCCTCCTTCTGAGTAGACCTTACCTCAGGTATCCACTTAGAAAAAGTACAAATTCCATTCCCCACTAATGCCTCTGTTCCACTAAGGAATGTGTCCATTTGTATTTTCTACCAGGCTACATAGATATTGATAGTGAGTTTTATAAGTTGATTGGTAGTTTTGATATTCTCAAAAAGTTCTGTTATGTTTTATGAGTTGACTAATACTATAAAAGGTCTGTGGTGGTTTGAAAGAAAATGGCCTCCAAAGGGAGTGGCACTATTAGAAGGTGTGGCTTTGTGGAAGGAAGTGTGTCATTGTGGGGGTGGTTTTGAGGTCTCTTGCTCAAGCTTCCCTCAGTGTGACAGTTGACTCTTGCCTCTGAGTTAAGATGTAGTACTCTCAGTTCCAGCACCATGTCTGCCTGCATGCCACCATACTTCCCTTCCTGATAAAGGACTGAACCTCTGAAACTGTAAGTGAACCTCCTCAATTAAATGTTTTCATTTATAAGAGTTGCTGTGGTCATGGCGTCTCTTCACAGCAATGAAAACCTAACTAAGACAAAGGTCTTATATTGATATGGTGTCCTTGGGAAACATTCTTAACTTATTTGGGCTTCAGTTTCAAATCCTAAAATACACACCGATTTTTTAAAAACTAGGTAAGTATTATGGATCTAGTATTGTACTGGTTAGTTTTTTGTCAACTTGATACAGCTAGAATCATCTTGGAAAAAGGAATTTAAATGAGAAAATGTTCCTGTCAGATTGGCTTATAGGCCAGTCTATGGCACATTTTCTTAATGATTGATAAGGGATGATTCAGCCATGTGGGTGGGTGGTGGCATCCTGGGACAATTTCCTGGGTTGTATAAGAAAGCAAACTAGACAAGCCACAGGAAGTAAGCCAGTAAGCAACATTCCTCCAAGACTTCTGCTTCAGTCCTTGCCTTAGCTTTTCCTTGATGATGGACTATAAAGTATAAGAATAAATAAGCCTGCACTCTGGTCAGGGAAGCAGGTAGTCTAACTGCAAATCTTTACCTTTCCTTCTGTTTCTCCAAATCCAATCACTTATTCCCATCTCTGTGACAGCCTCAACCACTCCCCCAGCCTCCATCTCCAGTGGGTCCCACAGATCTTCCCTCCAAACTTCTTCTCCCCCTACCCATTGGTTTATCTCAGCCCCAACTCCAGAAGGCACTTCCTGGGAACACACAGGATGCTCTGACCAGGGAAGCAAGTAGGCTAACTATAGATCTTCACCTCTCTCTCCATTCCTCTAAGTTCAATACCCCAGTCCCATCCCTAGGACTGTACCAAACCTTCTGCTGTGGCCTGTCCTCACACCCTGCCCCCATTACCAGGGTACTAACTAAGCAAATCCTAGTGGAACACCCTGCTTTCCTTCCTTGGTTGAACACCCTCTACGTTCCCCAATTCCATCCCTATTTCTAAGTGTCAGCTCCCAATACTCAGAAACACATTTTACCTAGAACCTCTAGTAGCCACACCCCAGAAGAATTTCCTATCAGGCAACACATACTCCTAAGAATCACAGAGGAAACAGACAACTAGGAACAAAGCACCCACACAACAAAAATGAGACCAGATATCAACTCCTAGAACTATAATCTTCCCAATCTCAGATGCCTAGCATAAAAAGATAATCAATAACATCTGGGACAGTGTCTCCACTAGAGCCCAGCAACCCTACCACAGCAGGCCCTGAATATTCCAGCATAGATGGAAGAACAAGAAAAAGACCTTAAACAGCCTTTTATGAATATGATAGAGGTTCTTAAAGAGGAATTAATAATTCTCTTAAAGAAATCTATGAAAACACAAACAATAGAAGGAAATGCATAAAAAGTTCAAGACCTGAAAGTGGGAAAAGAATCAATAAAGAAAACTGAAATGGAGGGAAATCTGGAAATGATAAATTTAGGAACTTAAACTGGAACCACAGAGGTAAACCTCACCAACAGAATATAAGAAATGGAAGAGAGAATCTTGGGTATTGAAGACGAGATAGAAGAAATGCATACCTCGGTCAATAAAAGTTAAATCTAAAGAAATCCCATACACAAAACATCCAGGAAATCTGGTACACTATGAAAATACCAACTCTAAGAATACCAGGAATAGAGGAAGGAGAAGAATCCCAGGTTAAAGGGAAGAAATCAGAGAAACAACACCTGTCACAGTAGCCTCAAACAATATAAAATATCTTGGAGTAACTCTAATCAAACAAGTGAAGACTTGTATGTTGGGGAATATTATTTTAAGGTGTGTGACTTTTGTTTAACTCTGTGAAGTTGCAATTCTTTCTCAGTCTAAAACACCTGATGGTCCTAATAAAGAGCAGAACAGCCAATAATGAGGCAGGAGCAAAGATAGGTGAGCTGGCAGACAGAGAATACAAATAGAAGGAGAAATCTGAAAAAGAGAAGGAGCAAAGATACAACAAGGAGAGGAGGACATCAGGGGCCAACCACCCAGCTACACAGCAAGCCACAGAGAAAGAAGTAAAGAAAGATATACAGAAATAGAGAAAGGAAAAAGCCCAGAGGCAAAAGGTAGTTGGGACAATTTAAGAAAATCTGGCAAGAAACAAGCTAAGGCTGGGCATTCATAACTAAGAAAAGCCTCCATGTGTGATTTATTGGGGAACTGGGTGGTGGGCTACCCAAAAATCCAAAAAAGTAAAACACCATACAACAGTTGTATAATAAAACATTAAGACATTGAAGAAAGAAATTGAAGAAGATATCAGAAGATGGAAAAATTTCTCATGCCCATGGATCTGTAGGATTAATATAGTCCAAATGGCCCTTTTACCAAAAACAATCTATAGATTCAATGCAATACTCACCAGAATTCCAACACAATTCTTCACAGATCTTGAAAGGACAATTTTTACCTTCATATGGAAACACAAAAGGCCCAGGATAGTTTTAAAAATCTCAAATAATGAAAAAAAAAACTGTCTCTGTGAGTTCGAGACCAGCCTGGTCTACAAGAGCTTGTTCCAGTACAGCCTCCAAAGCCACAGAGAAACCCTGTCACGAACACCCCCCGCACCCGAAAAAAGAACTGTGGGAGGTCTCACCATTCCTGGTTTCAAGTTGTACTACAATGCTACAGTAATAAAACAGGATGTTATTGGCACAAAGACAGACATGTTGATCAATGGAATTGAACTGAAGACTGAGGCATAAATCTACACACCTATAGACACAGATTTTTTTCAAAGAAGCCAGAAGTACACACTGGAAAAAAAGACAGAACCTTCAAAAATAGTGCATCTCAAACTGGATGTCTTCACATAGAAGATTCAAATAGATCCATATTAATCACCCTGTACAAAACTCAACTTTGAAAGGATCAAAGACCTCACCATAAAACCAAACACACTGAACCTGATAGAAGAAGAAAAACTGGGGAAGTAGCTTTGAATGTATTGGCACAGGAGACACTTCCTGAACAGAGCACCAATATCGAAGGCACTAAGATTGATAGTTAATTAATGAGACCTCATGAAACTGAAAAGCTTTTGTAAGGCAAAGGACAATGGACAATGTCAATAGGACAAAACAGCAGCCTATAGAATAAGAAAAGATTTTTACCAACTACGTATCTGATAGAGGGATAATATCTATAATATATAAAGAACTCTAGGATCTAGGTATCAAGAAAACAAATAACCCAAGTAAAAATGGCATATGGGTCTAAACAGAGAATTCACAATAGAGGAAACTCAAATGGCTGAGAAACACTTAAAGAACATTCAACATCCTTAGTCACTGGGAATGCAAACCAAATCTACTTTGAGATTTCATCTTATACCAGTCAGAATGTCTAAAATCAATAACACAAAAGAAAACTCATGTTGGTTTGGATGTGGGGTAAGAAGAAAACTCATCCATTGCTGGTGGGAGTGCAAACTTGTGCATCCACTATGGAAATCAGTGTGGCAGTTCCTCAGGAAGATGGGAATTGAGGTACCTCAAGACTTACCTATACCGCTCTTGGGCATATACCCAAAGGAGGCATCATCCTACCACAAGGACACTTGGTCAACCATGTTTATTGTTGCTCTATTCATAATATCCAGAAACTGGAAACAACCTACATATCTCTCAGCAGAAGAGTAGATAAAATGTGGTACATTTACACAACAAAGTATTATTCAGCCTTTAAAAATGACATCATGAAATGTGCTAGCAAATGAATGTAAACAGAAAAAATTCATCGTGAGTGAGGTATCCTAGGTCAAGAAAGACAAATATAGTATGTATTCACTTATATATGAATATTAGTTGTTAAGTCAGTGACAGCCAAGCTACAATCTATGGAACCACAGAGGTTAGGTATAGGGACTAGAGGAAACAGATTGCATTGATAAAGGGAACTAGAATAGACAATTATTCATGTATTGGAAAGAGTTGGCATGGGAGGATCACATGGCGAGGGGAGGAGAGGAGAAGAGAGGTTAACTGGGGGAATAAGGAGAGACACAGGTAAAATTAAGGGACATCTGAAGGTTAGTATAGAAACCCAATACAGCAGAAACTTGCATATATATATCTAAATGTAACTTCCAAATAATGGGGGAGACAGAGACCCACCTGGCTACCTTGATCACCAAAGGAAGCTTCCAGTACTGGGACTAGGTTATTTCTAACTGAGTTGTTGGCCAAAGGGGTCCCATGGAAATCCCCAAATAACCCAGAGTGATGCCAAGAGAATATGTTACTTTCCACAAACTGACAGCAAGGCTCCATACCTAAAGACAACACCTACACAGCTCACTGAATATGGAAAAGTTGAGCTGGTGCCTACATAAAGCTGTCATCCCTACATACTAGTGTCTTTGGGAAAAAAGATATTCTACAGGCTACCAAAAGAGAAATGTAAGCATGAACCCAACCACAAATCCTTTCATCTATAGTGCTGTCTTGCCTACAAAATATGATAGGGCAATGGTGGCACAAAGCTTGTGTGAGTGATCAACCAATGTCTGATTTGACGTAACACCCATTCCATGAGGTGGAACCTAAACCAAATCCTGCTTGGGTGACCAAGAACCAGGGGCTAGACAGCCCAGAGACCTAGGGAAAAATACTACTATTCAAAATAAATTAGTAAAATATAGTGACAAAATGGCACCTAATGATACTCAGCTGTACTCATAGATCAGTGCCATCATCAGAGAAGCTTCCTCCTGCAGCAAATGGGAACAGATGCAGACCCACAGCCAGATGTTACACAAACAGTGAGAGATCTTGGAACACTCAGCCCTAAATGAAATGTCTTTATCAATTTTGTGACCACAGAGCTTAGGAGACCCCATAAAAGAGGAGGTGGAAAGAGTGTTAGAGCCAGAGGGGAGCAAGGACATCAGGAAAACAAGGCCCTCCCAATCAACATGATAAAAGCTCATAAGAACTCACAGAGGCCAGGTGTTCGTGGCACATGCCTTTAATCCCAGCACTCGGGAGGCAGAGGCAGGCAGATCTCTGTGAGTTCGAGGCCAGCCTGGTCTCCAGAGTGAGTGCCAGGATAGGCTCCCAAACTACACAGAGAAACCCTGTCACAAAAAACCAAAATAAAAAAAAAGAACTCAAAGAGACTGAAGCAGCATATACCTGGCTTGCATAGACCTGCACCAGGTCCTTTGTGCATATATCATGGCTTGTTTGTATGGGATTCCTGATGAGCGAAGGAGCGGGTCTCTTATTCTTGTGCCTTCTCTTGGGCTCTTTTCCTTCTGTTGGTTTGTCCTGAGCAACTTCATTGGGATGGTTTTCATTTTATCTTGCTAAATATTATTGTTAAATTTTAATATTATCTTTCAGAAGCATGTTCTTTTCTAATGAGAGGCAGAAGAAATAGACCCAGGTGGGAGGGAAGGTGGGAATGAACTGGAAGGGGGAACAATAATCAGTATATATTATGTGAGAAAATACTTTTCAATTAAAGGAAAGAATAAAGAAGAAGGGGACTAAATAAACCCTTTCCCACCCTTGAGATGCTTTTGGTTATGGTATCTATCACAGCAACCAAAAGCAAACAAGAACAAGTATGAAATGCACGCCACAGGCTCTTATATTGAATGTTTGGTCCCCAGCTGCCAGCACTATTTTGGGAAGTGGCAAGTTTAGGATACAGAGCTTAGTTGGAGGAATTTAGTGATAAGGGGAGGCAATATGCCTTTGAGGGGTATACCTGACTGCCCTGTCCCTTCCCCCACTCTCTGCTTCCCATCTTTCATGAACCAAACAGACCCCTTATCCACACATCCTGCTACCATGATTTTCCACCTCACCATGGGCCTAGAAACAGAGTTAAGTAATGATGGGTGGGACCCTCTGAAATATGAGCTGAGACAAATTTCTCCTTCTTTTTAAGTTCTTTATGTCAGGCATTTTGGGCATGGTGGCTCATGACTAGAAATCTAGCACACGGGAAGCTACAGGAAGAGCAATAGTGAGACCTTGTCTCATAACAACAACACTATGTATTTGAAGATGGTGTATTCAATATACATTAGTGCCCACCACCTCCCATGATGTTTCAATGCAGTACTCTGATGAACCAAAGGGATAAGGCATACCTGTCAAAAATGACTACCCCAGGAAGCTTTATAATTAGTAACTGGCTTCCATCACTATCATTATTGTTTCAGAGTGCATCAATACATCCTGATTAGACAGGTCATCATCCCACGCTTTGTATTGTTTCAGATCACCAGGCCATCAACAATATGTCAAGAATCTAAATCAGTATTGCTTTTGTACAGCTGCCACATCATCATCATCACTAATTATTAGCCTTCTAGGATAGTCAGAAGGAAAGGATGGGTGGTAAATATTTTTTAATATTAAGGGAAATATAGAGGACTATAAAAGCATCTTGCTTAAGACATAATGTCTGGACCAGGCAGAAATTGTTCTCCTCTTCCCCTCCTGCCTCCGCATTACCAAAGCCCTTCTCTATTTTTCTTTAAGAGAGTGATGGGGCTTAGAAGGAAACAAAAGCGCTTCTGTGTGTACTACCTCCTTCTAAAGAGAAAAGCATTTGCTCTTTCTTTCCTTTAATCTCCCTGAAATTCACTGACACTTATAATTTGTTATTGTCTACTCATTGTTATAATTGGGATTCAGGTCCAAATACTAAGCTGAAAAGTTAACTAGATCAAGAAACAATTAGACCATTTAATCAGCAATTACTCTTGCTATGCACTTAGATAATGGACACATGGGCTGTTTCAAACATTTGGGGAAATTGGGTGTTCATATACGATTTCCCTCATCTTTACACACCAGAAGCAATCACAGAATCTCTCCTTTGCCCTATGACTATTAATCCAGGTACCACGGGGAAGGATATGAAGATAAAGCAACCATAAAAGCCATTAAAATGAAATATTTCTTCCTATGTCTAGTATTATCGATTGTTTTTATGTGAGAAAATTTAATTTTAATAATGTGTGTGTTGGGGGAGGGATGTACAAGTGCCCACACAGGCCAATAGAGGGCATCAGATACCCTGGAGCTACATTTAGTGACAGTTGTGAGCCATGCAGTGTGAGTGCTGACAACTATAAACTTGGGCCCTCTCCAAGAGCAGCAAGTACTCTCAACCACTGAGCCATCTCTCTAGCCCCCTAATAGAAGTTCTTAAATCAGATCCCCCTTTGATTTTTTTTCATTCCACTTCCATGGTTGCATTAATTTCTGTAATTTCTATGAGTGACTATGTGTTTTATTCTCTCAACCACTGATAGACATGAAAAAAATAGTGGTAGGTGTGATGGTAGTGTCTTCTAAGTGTCATTGTCACAAGAGGGAAAGACAATTCTGATACTTCAGCAAAGTTGGCCCAGTACCTAGTTATTTTCTTCAATCATCATAGAACACTGAGCTTAAGCTTGTATCAATAATCATTCCCTCATTGTATGGACAGTGTTTGTCTCTTTGATGTTTATGTGTACATGCATCAGATGGCAGGCACTCCTTCATGTGTAGCTATATCAATAGGTCTTATACACCAAGGGATGCCTACACGGAGATATGAACACTGTGTCCCATTCTAAAAACAGGAATATATTCCATGTTAATTTTTCTATATGACATAAAGAGGGCCTGACATGATGATGTATGCTTTTAATCCCAGCACTCAAGCAGAAGAGGCAGATGGATATTTGTCAGTTTGAGGTTAATCTATTTTATATAGTGAATTCCAGAACAGACAGCTACACAGTAAGACCCTGTCTAAAAACAACAAAGAAACACACACACACACACACACCAAAATATAAGGAGACATTGTCTGAATGCTATGTGTGATAGGTAATTTTAAAGACTTGTTTTATTTTTAATTTGGTGTCTGTGTGTGGGTATATGCATATGAGTCCACAAGAAAGTGTCAGATATTATTGAGCTGGAGTGACAGGTGGTTGTGATCTAACTGACATGGATACAGGGACCCAAACTCAAGTCCTTTGCAAGAGCAGTGTGTGCTCTTAACTGCTGAGCCATTATTCCATGTCAGGTTATTTCAGAGAGGTTTAGCTGAAGAGAGAAGACCTACCCTGAATGTCAGTGACATCATTCCATGAGTTGAACAAAAAGAGAAAGGAGAAAGCAAGTTGATCCATAGTATTTATCTCTCTTTTTCCTGATTGTGAACTCTTGCCAGCATGCCTTCTCTGACATAGTGAATCGAACCTTTAAATTGTAAGCCCAAACAAATCCTTCTTCCCTTAAATTTTTCTTGTCAGGCATTTTGTCAACACAATGAGAAACGTGACTAACACATAATACAAATGTATAACATAAAATCTTTTCCTGGGATTCTGGGGTACAGTTCAGTGGTAGTGTTACTAGAGTTTCAGGTCTAGAAGTCCCAACAGCGTAGGCTTGGCCACCAGTTCCAATACATCTATTAAGGAGATGAGTAATAGTAAAAGACACAATGGAGAGGAAACCAATGTGGACATGTTGGAAATAGAAACATACGAAGGGATTTAGAGATCCCAAGCCCATCTTAAGGGCCCTGACATGAACATTAGGCTTAAAAGGTAAAAGATCTGGGGCAAAAGACATATAATTCATCAACTTTGGTCAAGAGATGGTCTAGTTAATTATTATCTAAGTTCTGGTTCTGCAAGGAGGTTCAAAGAAGGCCTACTGCTCAAGGGAATAATCTAGTTCTCATGAGGTGACTGCTCTTCCATTGGACTATACTCTTGATCTGTCTGTAACACTCTGTTGTCCCTGAAATCCATGGTGACTATAAGCTTAGTGCCACAACTAGAGACTTCCAGGAACCTTTTGGGGGCTCTGCTATAGGATAATGCAAAAGCTAATGAGAAGATAAATGTCTCATGTGGTCTGCTAGGCTGGTGACTGACAGACCCAGTTGAATCAACTATTAAGGGAGGTGACAATAGTACACAATATTCTAATCCTGGGGGCAAATTAGAATGTCATGTCCCACCCAGGGCCAGAGGTAGAAATCAGATTGCATATTTTTGATCAGGAGGAAGTAGATTTCTTTAACATGACTTTGTTAAGGTGGTACCTCTACCTTTTTAGATGGTAAATGAGGGGTAGGGTTGAAGGCTGATTATGAGGGAGAGGTCTATCTTCAATAGCTTCCAATGCCTGTCTAGCTACCTAACCTTTTTATTGTTTATATATATATATTTTGTATTTATTAGAAAGAAAATTATTTTACATGTCAATCCCAGGTCCCTCTCCCTCCCCTCATCCCCTGTCCCCCACAACTAATACCCTACCCATCCCATACCCTTTCTGAGCCCCAGGAAGGGTGAGGCCTTCCATAGGGGGTCTTCAAAAGTCTGTCATATTCTTTGGGATAGGGCCTAGGCCAACCCCCTTGTATCTAGGCCCAGGAAGTATCCTTCCATGTGGGATGTGCTCCTAAAGTCCATTCCTATGGTAGCGATAAGTACTGATCCACTGCAAGAGGTCCCATTGATTTCCAAGGTCTCCTCACTGACACCCACATTCAGGGAGTCTGGATCAGTCCCATGCTGGTTTCCCAGCTATCAGTCTGGGGACCAACAGTTTTCCCTTGTTCAGGTCAGCTGTTTCTGTGGGTTTCACCAGCCTGGTATGGATCCCTTTGGTCAGCAATCCTCCTTCTCTGCAACTGGATTCCAATTAAGTTCAAGGTTTAGCTGTGGGTGTCTGCTTCTACTTCCACCAGCTGCTGGATGAAGGCTATAGGATGGCATATGAATTAGTCATCAATCTCATTATCAGGGGAGGGCATTTAAGATAGCCTCTCCTCTGTTGCTTAGATTGTTAGTTGGTGTCATTTTTGTAGCTCTCCAGACATTTCCCTAGTGCCTGATTTCTCTTTGAACTTATAATGTCTCCTTCTATTATAATATCTCTTATTTTGCTCTCTTCTATTCTTCCCCCAACTCAACCTCCCTGTCCCATCATGTCTTCCTAACCCCTCCTCTTCTCCCCTTCTCATTCTCCCAGTTCCCTCTCCCCTCCCCCCATGCTCCCAATTTTCTCAGGAGATCTTGTCCCTTTCCCCTTCTCCAGGGGACCATGTATGTCTCTCTTAGGGTCCTCCTTGTTTACCATCCTCTCCAGCATCCTGGGCTGCAGGCTGACAATCCTTCACTCTATATCTAAAATCCACATATGAGTGAGTCCACATATGAGTGAGTACATACAATGCCTGTCTTTTTGTGATTGGGTTATCTCGCTCAGAATGGTTTCTTCTAGTTCCATCAATTTTCCTGCGAATTTCAAGATTCCAATGCCTTTTTTTTTTTTAACGCCGAGTAGTACTCCATTGTGTAAATGTACCACATTTTCTCTATCCATTCTTCAGTTGAGGGGCATCTAGGTTGCTTTCAGGTTCTGGCTATTACAAATAATGCTGCTGTGAACATAGTTGAACAGATGTCCTTGTTGTAGGAATGTGCTTCTTTGGGGTATATGCCTAAGAGTGGAATTGCTAAATCTTGTGGTAGACTGATTCCCATTTTCCTGAGGAATCGCCATACAGATTTCCAAAGTGGCTGTATGAGTTGGCACTCTCTCTCTCTCTCTCTCTCTCTCTCTCTCTCTCTCTCTCTCTCCATAAACACTGCAGAATCACTGCTTGCTGAATCTGTTGGCGGACAGCAAATTTAAAACTTCCCCTATCCACAAAATGTTAACATGAAAGATTTTAAAAACAAATGTATTTTGGTCAGACTTCTCCATGGGCTAAATACATGGGGAACTTGATTCACCCCCTTTGACTTGTTACTTCCATGGCTAAGTAATTTATCTTTTCATCTGGGTCACTTTCAAGAGCAAAGTGTTATTAATAGCTGCATGAGGGGCAACAGGAATGAACTTGGAGGTTTGAGCACCATTAGAATTCAAGAGATCCACTGAAGAGATATAAGTAGCTAGTAGATATTTTATGCCCACCTCTTATAATTGCTGACCCAAATTACATGACTTATTTCAAGATGAAATGTAAGTAGTTCCTTTCCTCCATATTATATAGCTTTTGAGAGTTTTCTTTTATTTTTGCAAAGCCTGAAGCTCACCTTTCTCCATACTTACTCCATGTTAGACTAGCTGACTTTGCAAAGCAAATGGGAGAAGTGCAGGAGTCCAGTTCACATGAATCCAACTGTGTTTTTTCCCATTTCACAGAAATCATGTGCTTTAAAGAATGCAGGGATCTTTCATGAATCATCTGGGCAGGTGAGAGGAGCAGAGGTCTGATTCTAGATTCTTCTTTCTTATGGAAGAAGGCTGATCTGTTTCCAATCTTCCAAAATGGTCTTAGAAACATCCTTTTTCTCTTTTTATCTCAAAACCAACCTTGCACAAAGCAAGTTTTTCTGTTTACTTATTTTATTCTCTAGTTTGAAATTTTTTATGTGTGTATTGGTGTGTGTGTGTGTGTGTGTGTGTGTGTGCACCTGAGTGTATGTGTACACAGTTGCCTGTGCTTGTGTGTATGTGTGGAGGTCAGAAGAGGGTATCAGCTCTCCTCCTCTATCATTGTCTACCTGTGCCTTTAGGGTAAGGTCTCTCCCTGTATCCTAGGCTCATATTTCTTGGGCTATATTGGAAGCCAGCATGCTCCAGCATTCCTCCTGTACCCACTCCCTCAAAGCTGGTGTCAGGCATGGATGGGTTACCTGACTTGTTATATGAGTATTCTGATCTGAACTCTAGTCCTTATGGTTTCCCTTCAAGAGCTCCTAATCACTGAGCCATCTCTCCATCCCTTATTTTGGGGATTCTATGTTTTTGAGACAAGAGCTTACTTGTGAGTCACAGGATAGCCTGAAATTCACTATGCATCTATCCCACTATGGTGGTTTGAATGAGAATGACTCCATAGGCTCACATATTTGAATACTTAGTAGTCAGTTGTAGTCGTCAGTTGGTAGAAGTGTTTGGAAAGGATTAGGAGGTGTGACCTTGTTGGAGAAGATGTGTCACTGGGTGGGGCTGGGGGGGGGTCGGGGACTGAGGCTTCAAAAACCCACACCATTCCCAGTTAGCTTTCTCTGTCCCAAAATGCAAGCTCTCAGCTATTGCTCCAGTATCATGTCTTGCTGCCTGTTGCCATGCTTTCCATCATGATGGTCACAGACTCTAACTCTCTGTAGCCATGAGTCCCAAAATAAACCATTTCTTTAATGAGTTGTTTTGGTCATGGTGTTTCATCATAGCACTTGCAAAGTAACTAAGATACCAAACCTGACCTTGAACTAAGATACCAAAGCTGACCTTTCTCGAGCTCCTGAGTACTAAGATTATAGGTGTGCACTACCACACTCAGCTACAAACAGGATGTTAAAAAAATGAATGTGTATTGAATAACCAAATAGATCCTCTAAAGGGGACAACACCCTTGTTGAACCTAGAAAATGATGACCTTATTGGAGTTTTGGATTGTGTCTACCCATGCCTATGAGAGACCAGAATAGTACCTCAAAACAGACTTCTTTGGTATATTTTGAGCTGGTTATTCTAAGAAGCTGCAAATACCAGAGTAGCTCTGAAAATTGTCCTTTTGTGAAAGGAATTTACATCTGTAAGGAAATCTGCATAACTACTCCAGACAACTAGCATTGCCTGAAAAATTTTGTCTGAATACCAAACCAATTTCTGTTCACCGAGTATTTCTTCCTCTCACCCTTTCGTGATTTGAGTACCCACTACCACCCAGAAACAATAAACCCCCATTCCTTTCTGTAGTTCAGGATATTATGTAAATTTGCTCCTTCAATTCTTGTGGGAATTCCACGTATATGCATGTAGATAAAATGGTTTTGTTCCTACTTGTCAGTCTTATGTCAAGTTAATCTGCAGTCCAGCCAAATAATCTAGTGAGGTAAAAAAGGAGGTCACTTTTCCTGCCCTTAACAATCTCATGTTTCATCCCAACAGCCTTCTATCTCCTCTTATCCCTTGTGCTTATCACCTTGAACATATTGTTAGGCCTTGCCCAAACTGTGTAGTAGTCTCAGATTTTGCTGTTTGTCTAAGACAGAGACATCAATGAGTCAATGACAGTCCCTAGCTGCCAGAAGCAAATAAAATGTAAATGTTGCACTCCCCCACTCAGGATTATGATGATCTGATGTCTGAAGAGAAGATTATAAATTACAAAACACCGAGATCTCAACAATTACCATTGTTTAAAGTCATTCAGGTAGTGTGTGTCCCGTGATTATTTTAGAGTGTTATTTTCTGAACTTAAGAAATGAACCTAGGTGGTCAGAAGGTTCTGTGTCCTGCTCTTAATGATGCATGAAGTCTTCTTCTGTTCTGATCCTTTTGTGCACAGCCTGTCACAGTGTGTCATTTTCCTTGTACCTTCCATCTTGAAAGGTGGTAGAGAACTTTGAATAGTCAGGGCACTGTGCCAAGTGGAAGGATTAAAAGGTGACTAATGTGACAAGTCATAGTCTTCAGAATTGAGCTGCCATGTCACTTAAAAGAAGTTTGAAGAGCCAGATAACTTCTCGAACCATTTTTTCAGTTAACATCTGAAATTTTTAATCGTAAACTTAAATAATAATATTGATAGAGCTACAAATACATTCTCAATATACACAGTTAAAAATGAACCCTGTACATTAGTTAGCATCAGGAGCATCACATCACCATGTTGACACCTACCATTAACCACTTTACAACTATATAGGGAGAGATTTTAGAGTACTTTTTATTTTTACATTATTTAGCTTTATAAAGTATTCTTTGAGAAGTTCATATATATAATAAAATATGATCACACACACACACACACACACACACACACTCCATGTCCCGCTTCCAATTCCTCTTGGATCCTCCCAACACATCCCCTTCCCAACTTCCTGTCTTCTTTTTTATTTAAAAAATAATAACCCACTAAGTCCAATCAATACTGCACATATATGAACACAGGTGTGGAGGCATCCACTGGAGTCTGGGGAACCTACCCACTGGCCGCACACTTCTGCCCTCTACCAGCTATTGGCTGCAGATAGCTTCTGAGTACGGAGTAGGATCTATAGTGCTCCTCCCCTATCTGTGCTGGAATTTTTACTGGCCTGCTCTTGTGTCGGTCTTGCACAGGTAGTCACATCTGCTGTGAGTTAATGAGTATAATGACCATGTCATGTTCAAAAGCAGCATTTTTTCTCTGACTTTTGTATACCCTCTGTCTCCTCTTTAGAAATATTCCATGAGCCTTGGCTATTTAGGGCTATGAATTCACAGTCACTTGTTCTCAGTACTTGTACAAATTATGAGCCTGACTATTAACTGCTACCCACTAAATTCTCCAAGCATAATTTTTAATCAAATAATGCAAAATAAAAAAGTACTGTAAAATTTCTTCCTATATATTTGGATGACTAGAGAAGGTTCTCTTAGCAAGGTTCAGTGCATCACTAATCTAAGTAATACATGCTTAATACATAAATACTTAGAAAGTAATTTGACAACAAGGTCATTTAGCAAAATAACAGCAGCAGGGTCCACTCCAGAGCTTATGAACTCCATAGCCATGGGCTTTTGGCAAGGTTTACAATATCAGAAATGGAATTCCCTCCTGTGGAGCAGGCCTTAAATTCCATCAGAAAATTACCCAATAATAGTCATGCCACAATTGTATCAGTGAGCACATCTTGCCTCTCAGGTAGTTCAGTATTGTAGTATGCTGAGTCCAGGACTGAGTGGGACCATTGATGTCTTTTCTTTTCCAAGGGGTATGAATGACATCCTATGGCACAATGAAAACTAGTCAGTGGGGAGTAAGTTTCCCAGTGAACTTGAGATTGATGGTTCTATGTCCTGCAGCTAAAGTGTAGGTGTCTTCAGTAATTGGGTCTTCCTATGTATTTATGTGTGTAACCAAGGGCAATGGCAATAGCAATTGAAGTTCCCTCCTCTCAGATGACACTTGTTTGTATCAAATTGGCATAAAATAGCTAGCACAGTTTCCATGAGGCTTTTCCATAAATCTAAAGATTTACTCCCCCCACAATTCCTTCTTCTTAAACACCCTTGAACTTTCATCCTCTCTTAATCCTTTAACTCACCAGCATATTTTATAACATTTATTTTTCTCTGTAATCTCATATTTCCATACCACTTCTTCCACAGAATTTTATTCTAAAAGGATTAATTTTTACTCTTAAGTGAATTACTGGTAAACTCATAACATGTACACACACACACACACACACACACACACACACACACACACACACACACACACATTTTCCATGTGGCCACTCAACTCAACTCAACTTTGTTAATGATGTATAGCTTACCTATGGCTTACCTATTGGATTCATATTCTAGCTAACTGTGTAATAGTTAGATCTTTGGGTAATTTATTTTGGCCTCTATGAATTTTACTTTCCCCTTCCATGACATTATGAAATTAATATTGTCATTTTATAATTTGTTACAAAGATCAAATGAATTGATATATGAAAATCTTTAGCCCACTGCCTAAAGATATGACAAACATTTACTGAAGGATAACAGATTATTTAGTTACCATGTAAAATACCTCCTCATTGGCAGCAGAAGAGAGCTATCATTCACAGTATCTCCCTCTATATCTACTAGATCCATAATAGTTTGGCTAATTTGCTTTTTTTAATTCCTTGAGCTACCTTAACAGACAGCACAAGTTTACCAAGGATTCATTTCCTAAAAGTACCTCAAAATTTGATAGATGAGCAAATTACTACTTTCCCTCTGCCTAGCTTCTTATTGCCAAGACAAAACATCAATGTTCTGAATGTAAAAATACTAGAAATAGGAGTTTTCTTGCTATTCTAAACAGCTATTAAGATATGGTAAACAAGGGTAAATATGTATCCCCTGGCATTAATTTATAAATCATACCATAGTTCCATGTTCCTTTAAGATGCTTTGTAGCTAAGACTTACTAAAAAGAATCACCTCTGATGTGATCAAAGCATGCTGTTTTCTGGGAACTCTACCATCTTACAGTAACATTTCAAGCCCATCTTTTCTAGTAACAGTGAACATCTCCTTGGTTTCCTTGGGAATGCATCCAGAGGAAATGGACACAACATGAAAAGGAAAACAGAGTCATCAGGGTAGAGAGCACCTGAGACTCTTATATAATGTTAGTGGGATTTGAAAATGCTACAATTATTCTGGACAACTTTGGCTGCTTCTAGGTGCCCTATAGCACAGCAGTAATATTCCTAGTTTTCTACCCAAGAGAAACAAAATCATATGTCTGCCTAAAAATTCATACAAGAACATTTATTCTGCCTTATTCATAATATTTCAAGCATTCATTAAGAGAAGAATGGAGATGTGAATTTTGGTATGATGGAGTATATCTCTGTGATAAGCCAAGATGAAGCATGATGCATATAGCAATGTGTAAGAATCTCAAAACCATGATAAATGCCAGAAGCCAGATTTATATGAAGTTCTGTATGTATGCATTACTTTTTCTCATCTCTGAGATCAGATATCTGACCAAAAATAACTTAATAGACAAAGAACTTGTTTGGGTTCACACCACCTAAAGCACTCAGCTTTTGACCATACTTGGGCACAAACGCAGCTTGTGATAGACATTACCCCCTCACCCAACCTAGAAAGTCTCCCTGATTTCATTTGTGGGTGTGGCTACTCTGACTTCAATCTCTGGGACTGGAGAACCCACCTGGGAGTTGCTTTGCTCAAATAAACCTGTGGTTATACTTTTTCCATTCGGCTTGATATGGCTTACTGCATCAGTAAGAAACTAATTAGGGAGCAGAAAACCTATTAACTTTACTATTACATCTTCATGACTCTAAAACCAGAAGCACAGGGCTGACACATTCAAGTTTAGCAGCCATATCTTGAATTACATTTGCATAAACTTTCCTTTGTTGTTGCTTCGTAAGAGCAGAAAATTCCTCAAGCAGCTCCTTCTTTTAAGTTGGAGGCGTAGCTGGGTGGGGTGTTGCCCTGAAGGTAACCCTCCCTTTATCAGGCCTCTCTTTATCTCTTTCAGCACAGGCCTTGATTCTGACATTAAATTTCCCGGTGCTGTTTTTTGCTTCAAATTGAACTTTTTTGAAATTTATTTTTGCCCCATTGCTCTTTTTCACTATAGACCTGCATAAGAGTGATTACTAATAACCACATAACACAGTCAATAGAATGGCCATCTTGAAATCTCCTCCAAGGAATTTAATCCATTGTTTTTCAATTTTGCCTCAGGTAAATTTTTAGGATAAGGGAACAAAATAACCACATTTTTGCCAAAATATTATGAGAATGGTCTCTAGCCCAGTTAATGATATTGTTCTACTTTAAAACATTTAGACAGTTAGTTTTCTGTTGCTGCAATAAGACATCACGATCAAGGCAACTTATAGAAGAAAGGGTTTATTTGGGGGTTTCAGTTCCAAAGGGATATTCATGATGGCAGAGTAGAGGTAAACAGGCAGCATGTGGCTGGAGCAGCAGTTGAGAGCTCACATCTCAAAGTGCAAACTGGAAGTATAGAAAGTACACTAGAATTGTCACATGGCTCAAAGCCTACCCCCACTGACATGCTTCCTTCAATAAGGCCAATAACTCCTAATCCTCCCCAAACAGCCATAAACTGGGAATCAAGTATTCCAATGACCCCAAATCAAAGGGAACATCTCTTATTCAAACCACCATATATGTGCATCCACACACAACTTCACTGCACATACAAACATATACACATGCAAATAAATGATTAATTATCACACTGTACTAATACAAACCAGAACAGTGATTGCTTGTAAAGAAGGTGTTCTTTGTGAAGGGACACAATTGGCATGATAATATAAATGTTCCATATTTTGACTGGGGAGATATGCACACATGTGTATACTTTTGTTAACAAATCAAGCATTATATTTTGTAAGTTTACATTTTGTTAAGGGTAATGTGTAATTTACTCTTAAAAGACATCGGGGGAAATGAAAAAACAGCAGCATTCAAACTTAGAGTTGTAGGGGACTTCAAAGATCATTTAATTTAATGCCTTCCTTTTTACACACACACACACACACACACAGAGAGAGAGAGAGAGAGAGAGAGAGAGAGAGAGAGAGAGAGAGAGAGAGAGAGAGAGAGAATATCCATACAAAAGTCCTATTGGATTACCACCAAACTCCAACCTGATAGCAGTGTGGCTATAGCTCAGTTAATAAAGTGCCTGCCTATCCTGCATAACCTTCTCAACCGTGAGTGTCACATCAAGTGCACACATGATTGATATTTTCACTAAGCATAAACTCTAGATAAAAATACACAGAGGTGTCCAAACTTAAAGCTGCAATGAACCTCTTTTGAATTTCTCCTCCATGTTCCATTCACATCCTCTAGAGTTGTCATGCAAGTAGATCATTTCAGCTAACTTTGGGAAGTTTGGCAGTAAAATTGTTTGGCAGGATTCTTTGAAAGATTAGTCTCATATAAACACGTTCTATGAGTATGCCAGGAAAAAAACTTTGTTATAATGCAAGAGACCCACATCAGGACAAGAAGAACTCAGTTGCCTAAATAACTTGTGTGGGAAGCCTTATAATTATGCTGTCATACTTGATAAAACCGGGGTTGGGAACACAGCTCAAATCATGACTCAAATGGATTTTTTCTTTTTCTCCTCTTGCCATGAAATGTTGGTTAGAGCATTAAGTTATACTGGCTTGCTACTGCAGGAATAAAGAAAGAGCAGTGACCTCCTCTCTACAGCTGAGTTTGAAAAGTTCAATCTCATCACCACTTGCCTACAAAGAAGAAAATATGCTCTTGGGATGGAATTCGAGTTAAATTATTTCCTTTGGAAGTCTAACATGTTTGACTTTTATAATTTAAGGGGTCTCATTTTATTTGTCTCTTCAGAAATGAGAGGGTAATAATTTCACTGGATAAACACAAATGCATACTACAATCCTATTAGTTTCTCAATGTGGCCTTATCAAATAGAGAAAAGAGACATCTAAAAGGTAAGCCATGTACAACACAGGAAATATTTGGATGGTTACATGTTCTCTAGCCAAGAAACAACAATAGAACCTTGTGCTGGTTAGTTTAAACTGTCAACTTAAGAAGAGATTCTTAATGAAGAATTAATCATCTAGCTAGGGTTAGTCTGTGGGAATGTCTGTGAGAGATTACATTGATTATTAATTGATGAAAGGAGACCTAGCCCATTGTGGGCAGCACCACTCCCTACAGGGGAGTTCCTTTACAGTATCAGAGTGGGGAAACTTAGCTGAGAGCAATTAAGGCTTTTAGTATTTATTCCCTCTTTGCTCTTTACTGTGGATATGCTGTAACTGGATGCTTGATTTCTCCTTGTTAAGGGATTTTAACATGGAATTGCAAGCCAAATAAACCTTTCTTCCCAAGTTTGCCTTTTGTCAGGGCATTTTATAACAACGATGAAAAAGAAACTAGAGCATATCCAAGTTGGGAAATTTTGTAATTTGTTAATCACTAGGTCAAATACCTTACAAGCAGTGGTTCTCAACCTTCCTAATGCTATAACCCTTTAATGCAGTTCTCATATTGTGGTGATCCAAATCATAAAATTATTTTCATTGCAACTTCATAACTGTAATTTTGCTACTGTTATGAATCATAATGTAAATATCTGTGTTTTCTGATGGTCTTGTGTGACCCCTGTGAAAGGGTTGTTCAACCACAAAAGGGGTCATGACCCACAGATTGAGAACCAGTGTCTTAGAAGGACTCTATGTGGTAAGTCCTATTATTTTATTTCCATTCCCCAAGTTAAGAAACTGATGCTTAGAGAGGTGAAGTACTTGAAATATAACTAGGAAGGAGTAGGACTGGGGCTTGAACTGTTTAACCCTGTGATCCTGAATTGAGTCTAGTCTCCAAATGTCAACATGTCTCTGTGCTGAGAATGCCTCTTCCAGAAGTTTACCAGCAAAGTAACAAGCAAAGCATTCTAAATTACTCAGGAAAAAAGAAAGTAGTACCTCAAAGTGAGTTTATAGGATATGTCCACTCATACAAGGCACAGAAAAGATCAAGAAGAGGCTTGAAAATAAATTCTACTAAACATAGAAGACCCACAGCATTTCACTCCCAATCAGTTTCAAATTGGTGTATTATTATTGAATTATACACAATGATAGGCTTCGTAAAGACAATTTCTTTCATGTATATTGTGTACTTTGACCATATTCACTTCTTTTATGACTGCTTCTCCTCTTACTTCTTACTAGTCCTCTTCCTTCCTCCTCTACTTTATGTCATCCATAGATCGGTATGTAGGTAGATAGATAGATTTAAGTACGTGATTCACTAATGAGAAGAATTGGGTGACACTAGTTTTTCTGAGTCTGGTTTATCTCACTTAACATAATGATCTCCATTTGCATACATTTTCCAGCAAACAACAATTTCATTCTTCTTATAACTGAACCAATGTTCATTGTGCATATATATCCATATCATATTTTCTTATCCATTCATCTGTTGTCAGACCTTAGGCTGATGACATAACTTGATCATTGTGAACAGTGTTGTGATACACATGGATATCTCTGTGGCATGTGGACTCACAGTTAACTCTGGGTATATACTGAGTAGTGTAGATGAGTAATACAGTTGTTTTACTTTTAGTTTGTGAGGAACCTCAATACATATTCCCATAGTGGCTAGACCTGTTTATGTTCCCACCGTCAGTGAATGAGGTTCCAACACCCCACCACCTCCCAATAGCTTTTGTTGTCTTAATGATAGTCGTTCTGACTGGAACAAGATAAAATTCCACAGTAATTTTAATCTTCATTTTCCTGATGGCAAAGGATGATGAACACTTTTTTTAAGTGTTTATTAGCCATTTGTACTTCATGTTTTGAGAACTGTCTGTTGAGTTAGAAGAATTGTCAAGCAGTTAATAATTTACCTTCAATTCAAAATGGGCACAGACTTTGAAGTTAAATGAGCCCAAATTGAAAAGAAAAGAAAAACAAACCCTTGCCTTGTGAATCACTCCATTCAGCTCTTTGTTCTTCGACTTCTCTCATTCCTAGTGCATCTTTCTGGTGATCCTATTCATGGCATTCACAGTGGTGCTGTCCCTGGCTATCATTTGCAAATAATTATTCTGCCTGTCTACCTCTAACTTGACTCTTCCCAATGTGCTACAATAAGGAAGATGATGACACTGTTTCATTCAAACCCTTTCTCAAACTTCTTAATATTTTTCCATATTTTCCATATTTCCATATTTTCTGACTGGGGCTGGGGAGATGGGACCAGTGGGTAAAGTGCTTATCACAGGAGCATGACAACTAGAGTGTGGGTCCTCAGAACTCCAGTCAAAATCCAGGCACTTGAAATGCAGAAAAGAGGATCCTAGGAGGAAGCTGGCTAGTTAAACAAGCTGGAATTGGCTCAGGTATATCAAGAGACCCTGTATCAATAAATAAACTAGAGACAGGAATATATCTGTGGTCAGCTTAAGAACTTCACACATAAACACACACACACACACACACACACACACACACACACACACACACACACGTACACCACATGCACATGCAAGCAAAACAAAAATACTGACTTTAAATGGCAGAGTTTATAAAATTATTATTTTAAGACATTAAAAACATGACTCAGAGAGCTGGAGAGATGGCTCAGTTGGTGAGAGGGTTGCCACACAAACATAAGGAACTGAGTTCAGATCCCTAGCACCCATGTAAAAGCTGGGCCCAAAACGCTAGATGGCCAGATTCTGGGAGCTTGTTGGCCAGGCAGCCTAGCTGAAATGGTTACTTCCGGGTTCTGTGAGACCCTATTTTTTTTTTTTTAAAGAAAAAGTAATGAGAAAAGGAAGAAAATGCCTGATGTTAGCTTCTGGCCAACACACACACACACACACACACACACACACACACACACACACACACACACACACACACAACACACACGAGAGAGAGAGAGAGAGAGAGAGAGAGAGAGAGAGAGAGACCTCCCATCCCACTAACCTCCCCACCTCCATCCCCTCCACATGCACACGAGTCATACAAATATAAAATGATTGCATACCACTAGCATTTAATTTACTAATGAAAGTATTACAGTTTGGATAAGTGGTCCATGTGTGAAAGGGAGGCTGGGAAACCCTTAAGAGGTGGGACTTGTTGCAAGTTTTTCAGTGAACTTGGAGCTGTGCCTTGAAAGGAGCCTCAGGACTCTGCCTCTCCTCTCACCTTTCTTCCCAGCTTCCCTTAGGCAAGGCACTTTCTGTTCCACCCACTCTCTCTCCATAGGAAATATTGCCTCACACAGGCCTAATTAGCAATGGATCAAACAGCTATGGACCAGAACCTCTGAAATTGTCAACCAAAGCAAATATTTGTTTATTGTAAATTGATAAAGTATTTTGTTCCAGTGAAACAAAAATTAACAGAAATAGCACAGTAGCAAGTGAATTCAAAGGAGACTCTGAGAGACTGAGGATATATAGTTATTGACAGAAGTAATAAATTTACTAAATTCAATACAAGAACAGCTATCATCTATGAAGGAGCAAAAATGTAATATTTGGTACTATTTACCAAGACAGAAATTATTTCTCAGCCAAAATTACCTAGTTCTTCCCTTCCAAAAAATAGTTCAAGTTATATAATCTCTCAGAAAATGTGTCCTGTTTTGAAAAGTCCCTCAGGTCATTGAAAGAATATGTGGAGACCTTTTCCTTATTTCCAAGCTCCAGGTAATTTTGCCTCACACTTTTTTTTTCCTGTAGAAAGAGTGTTAGAGTCTTGGGATATAATTCCTCTAGTAAAGTACTTGGCATAGCATGAGTCAAGCCCCAGCTTTAATCCTTAGCACTATGACAATGTGGTGTCCCTTTTCACCTCTAAGTGGGCTCATACAGCTCTCAAATACTTCACTGAAGATGCCACAGTTGATTTGGTTCTTAGGAATATGGAAAAACTTGAGGTTATTCAACACTCCCAGCACTTAAGAGGTAGAAGCAGCAGGATCAGAAGAACAGAGTCATCCTCAACCCTCAGCTTCATAGTGAGTTCTAGGACAGCTGGGTTACATGATGCTCTATCTTCAATATGTGGTATGTATGTATAAAAACATGTCAGCAGTAGGCTGCAGTTTAACAATTCTATAATCTTCCAATTTCTTATAAGCAGAGGCACACACTTCCTGGAATGGACTTTTATGATTCTTAGCCTTCAGCTTGACCCCCAGTAGTCATCTTATTCTGGATGGTGTTTCAGGTAAATACTCTCCAATCCAGTATCCCTGTCAGCAAATTTAGAGTTTTCAGCTCAACTCCAGACTATTTCCAAGATCCTTCCTCTGTCTTTCCTAATACATCCATCCTAAAACCTGAAGGTCACTGTGCCGAACTCCAGACGTCATCTCATCTGCCTGGAAATAGACCCAGTTCAATTTACCTTGAATTCCTCTAGGTCCAGTGATGTCTTTTCATCCATTCTTTCTATCTGGAAGGATGATTGACCTCAGGGCCTTTGGAAAATTGAACATCTAGTTCCCATGCATACAAAGGCTGTCTAATGAGTTCATACAGCTCAGAAATATTTTATTTTTTCATTTTTCGAGACAGGATTTCTCTGTGGCTTTGGAGCCTGTCCTATCACTCACTCTGTAGATCAAGCTGGTCTTGAACTCACAGAGTTCTGCCTGCATCTGCATCCCAAGTGCCGGGATGTGCCACCACTGCCCAGCTCATAAATACTTCATAGCGTACCCCACACTTGATTTGTTCTTTGAAAAGACTGAAAGGAAAGCTGAATGTATTCAACATAGAAATAACACAGTAACCATAGCTAGACTACAATGAAGACTTAAGGATATGAGGAATCAGTGACAAGTGGAAGCTGTGGGCTATTCAAGGTAAGATCTCATTTGTTAAGTACCTGCTACTTAACAAATTCTGAGACACATTTGGGATGATTTAAAATATTATTCCTTACCACCCAAATCAACATGCTGGAGAGGGAGTCACTTCACAACTAAAATATAGAAGCACAGCACTTCTTGTCCTAAAACTTCACACCTTCTACCTGCCTTATCAACACGCTAACTGAATATCAATTTCCCTAGACAGATTGGCCTGGCCTTAGGTGAAAAATGAACAAAGCCTATGCTCTAACAACTGGGTCCTAATGACTAACCACACTTAAACTTGATACAGCAACCATAATAATCAAAATCTTACCTAATATTTACCAAGCAGTTATTGTGTGTCTGCTGTCTTCTAAGCATTTCACATATGTTGCCTCCTTTAATATCCATGGCAACCTTATATGGCAGTCACAAAGATTAATTTCCATTTTGCAGGCAGGGATTTTGTAAAGCAAAGAAGTAATGCATGAAAGGTAACAGAAAAGTAGTGTAATGGGAACTCGGGAATTGGAATACCTCTAGGGAAATGCCATGCTGAGGGTGAAGATATGCTACCACGAAGTCTTGGCATTAGAGGTTAGTCTTTATCTATCAAAAGAAAGATCATATATATATATATATATATATTTATATATATATATATATCTTTATATATATTATATATATGTGTGTGTGTGTGTGTGTGTGTGTGTGTGTGTGTGTGTGTGTGTGTGTGTATTTATTTTACTTTCTCTGTAAATTGTGAACAATATGGAGTTAAACTTAGAAGTTCTCTGCCCATAATTTGGCTCCAAATTGTAAATGCATACGTTTTCTCTATGTTTTATATTGTGCCCTTAATCTATTAATGCAGATGAACATCTAGACTCAGAGTCAAGTCTATGGCTTGGCTCTGTGGTCACAGTGACACCAGGATTAGATTCTAAGCCTTTGACTGGATTCTCTGCCATGCATGAGAGAGAATCTGCTTCAGTGACTCTTGTCCAGAAAATGCTTTGTTGACAACCTAGAGTATACCAAGGATAGCAATTGGTGTGACCTGGGAAAAGGCACAGTCAACTTCTTTTGATTTGAGGGAGTAGTAGTGATGTGTATTACAGTGTGTCTTTCAGGTCCCTTCACAGAGAAGTTTCTGAATAAATTTTCGTGAAGAGAGTTGAGGATCCCTTTAATGCCATTCAAATTTCCTAATGAATTATCTATTTGTTGTTCAGACTAAAAAGAGACAGCCATGTAAGTTATTCCCCAAGAATGAGAATTGCCCCTATCTGAATAACATTCCAGCAAAACTTGTGACAGGAACCACAAAATTGCAGGTTATACCTACCTCATTAAGTTAATATAGAGACAAGATTGGTGGGTAGCCATGTATGGTGGCAGATACCACCACTTAGAAGATTGAGGCTGAGGAGAGCAGTGGTGGCACACACCTTTAATCCCAGCATTCTGGAGGCAGAGGAAAGTGGATCTCTGTGAGTTCGAGACCAGCCTGGTCTACAAGAGCTAGTTCCAGGACAGCCTCCAAAGCCACAGAGAAACCCTGTCTCGAAAAACAAAAAAGAAAAGAAGAAGAAGAAGAAGAAGAAGAAGAAGAAGAAGAAGAAGAAGAAGAAGAAGAAGAAGAAGAAGAAGAAGAAGAAGACTGAGGCTGGAGGCTCATGAGTTTGAGACCAACCTGGACTAGGTAATAAGTCCTAGTCTAGCCTGGGCTACTTAGTGACATCATGTCTCAAAACAACTAACCAAACAAACAAATATAAACCTCAGGACAAGTGTACTGAGGCTTGGCCCCCTTAGCCTGATCCTCCTTTTATTTCTTCTGAAGCTTTCTGCCCTGTACCCCAGATTTTAGGGCCCTTGCTTTATAAACCTCACAATGACATCATTTTATCCAGCAAATAATATTAATGAAATGTGATAGTTTTCAAAGCTAGATGCTCAGGCGAGTCCTTATTCATTTTGGTAATGAAGAAAAATGAAACTCCAACCACTGAAGAAAGACCTTTATCTCACTGTCTATTCTTTTGGGTTCAAACATCTCCCCTAAAAGATGCTTTACTACTTTTGTAAATTGCCTGTAGCTCTTGTTGCCATCTCCTCTCTGAAAAGGATAGCTAAACCTTAACCATCTGACACTTCATTGAGTTTCATGTTTTGTCTCCTTCCTGCACTTTCATGCATTAACAAATCTGTGCCCTTCTCCCATTAATCTGTCATTTGTCTACTGTCAGGGGTGTCTCAGCAAATGTAATTACCAACCTTCAGAGGAAAAGCTTGAACTTCCCTTGAAAAACCAAATCAATCTTCAGTTCCATGAGGTTTATCTAATTTCCCATCTAAACTGTAATTATCATGCCAAGCAAGAAAATCATTTTGGCAAAAGTTGAAGTTGATAGAAATATTAGCAGAATTTTATTAAGTTGTTATTGTATCCTAAAACATATTTTGCTATTTAAAATGTTTTGTATATCATTCAATATGATACTTTGATGTCTTAAAAACTTTTAGATATCTTCTTTGTTTGCTTGTTTAGAGAGAATCTTGCTCTGTAGCCAGGCTGGCCTAGAATTCACTTTCATCCTAAGCTAGTTTAGAATTCAGTATGTATCCCCATCTGGCCTTGAACCTACAGCATTCCTGCAACCTCAGCCTCTCAAGTACTGGGATTACAATCATGAATCACCATACCAAGATAATATGCCTTAATTTAAAACTTTTGTATCAATTGGCTAATAAAGACAGATTCATTTCAAACTGGTTATCCTTAGAAACATGACTGTATCTGCACTAGGAACTATAGTGTCGCCTGGCTTTCTTTCTCCTTTCTCCTGTAGTCACAGTGTTATGGGTTTTTGTTTGCTTATTTAGTTTGGTTTGGTTTTGGTTTTTCAAGACAGGATTTCTCTGTGTAACTACCCTGGCTGTCCTAGAACTCACTCTGTAGAGCAGTCTGCCTTTGCATCCCGAGTGCTGGGATTAAAGCTGTTTGCCACTACTGTCTGGCCAATTAGCATTTTGTTTTGTTTTATAGAAAACTTCTCCTCTGGGTTTCAAGAAAGAATCCTGTCCCTAAGCCTGGGGACCTGAGTTCAACCCCTAGATCCTACATGGTAGAGAGAACCGACTCCTACAAGCTGTACTCTGACCACCACAGATGCACTATGGCATTCATGCCCCTCAAACTAATAAATACATGTAATAAAAATAAATGTAATAAATAGTTTAAAGGAAACGATTCCTCTTCTATAGATACATAAACACACATACAACACACACACACACACACACACACACACACACACACACACACACACGTGTGTGTGTGTGTGTGTGTGTGTGTGTGTGTGTAAGTAGTGGTAACACTGGGGACTGACTAATGGCATGGGGAGAGTTGAAAAACAGGAGTTAGAAGGTTTTTGAAAACATTATGTTCAACATAACAAGATGCATAAGAAAACTTTCAAAAGAATTATAGAAGAAAAGGAAACGTTTCCTGCTGTCAAGACAGAGGGATCTATGTGGAGAAGGATACAGAAAGATTGTAAGAGCCAGGGGTAGTGGACAGCTGCAAGAAGACAGCATTTTCCACACACAATAAGACAGATGCACATATAAATTCACAAGCCCACGTCAGAAAAACATCTCAACACCAAGGAGGGACACTAAACAAGAAGATATCCATAAATGATAGCTGCTAAGAGGGAGAAAATCAATTTATTTTAATGGAGGCACAATGAGCATGTTACCCAGATTCCAAGGAAGGCCCCATGGTCAGCGGGAGTTGACCAACACAAACAAACTCTGTATGTTTTGTGGAGAGTATTTTGTTTCTTTGTTTGATTTGTGTCTGATTTTGTTTTTCTTTTGTTTTTTTCTAGATGGGGTCTTACTATGTAGCTCTGGCTGTCCTGGAACTCATTATGTAGACCAGGCTAGCCTCAGACTCACAGAGACCACCTGCCTCTGCCTCCCAAGAGCCAGGATCAAAGGTGTGTGCCATCATGCCTCATCTGTTTTTGTTTTTTAAAGAGTACGAAGATAAAGTTGGGTGCGTAAGGAGATGGGAAGGATCTTGAAGAGTTGGGGGAGATGAAAGAATATGGACAAAATGTATTATATGAAATTCCCCCCCCCAAATAAATAGAAGCATAAAAAAGAAAGAAGCCAAAAGAAAACAAAAGTTAAAACAAAAATATCTTCCTTCTTCATATTGCACATAAACCCACAAAATATCTAAAACCAGACCAGTCACTCTAACAAAAAGCCAAGAATCCCAACCAAAATGATGTAAGTGATTTCATGTAAAGACTGATAAATACCAGGTGCGGCTTGTCTTTTGTCCAGGACCTGTTTGTATTGCCCATTTCCAAGAGCATCCACTGTGAGTTCATTTCATCTCTTCTTATGATTATGTCACAACCATCCAAGGCAGCTGAATATAACTCCTTCAGAAGTCAGTTCTTTGACTTTTAGGATCGCATTGCCCTCAATGAAAGTGTGGCTATTGTGTACATCTTAGCAGTTCTCTGGTGACCTTTGTGACAAAGGCATACAGCTGTGTCTATTTATTGACTAAAAAGAGGTAAGTAAATGGTGCTATTTTGCTGTCTTTAAGAAAAGAGGAGAGGCTACCTTAAATACCCTCCCCTGGTAATGAGATTGATGACTGACTTACATGCCATCCTATAGCCTTCATCCAGCAGCTGGTAGAAGTAGAAGCAGACACCCACAGCTAAACACTGAACTGAACTGGAATCCAGTTGCAGAGAAGGACAAGTGATAAAGCAAAGGGGTCAAGACCAGGCTGGAGAAACCCACAGAAACAGCTGACCTGAACAAGCTCTTGGTACCCAGACTGATAGCTGGGACACCAGCATGGGACTGATCCAGACCCCAAGAATGTGGGTGTCAGTGAGGAGACCTTGGAAATCTATGGGTCCCCTTGTAGTGGATCAGTACTTATCTCTAGCATAGGGATGGACTTTGGGAGCCCATCCCATATGGAGGGATACTTCCTGAGCCTAGACACACGGGGGTGGGCCTAGGCCCTATCCCAAAGGGTATCACAGACTCTGAAGACCCCCCATGGAAGACCTTACCCTCCCTGGGGAGCAGAAAGGGTATGGAATAGGTAGGGTGCTAGTTGAGGGGGGGGCAGGGGAGGAGGGGAGGGAGAGGGAACAGGAATTGACATGTAAAATAATCTTTCTCATTCAAATTTTAAAAAAATTATAAAAAAAGAAAATCCAAATGGGGCTGGAGAGATTGCTGAGTGGTTAGGAGCTTGTATTGTTATTGCACAGGATCTGAGCACACACATGGCAGTTGATAACCACCCATAATTCCAGTTCTAGTGGATCTGATACCTTCTTCTGACCTAGAAAGGCACTAGGTATGCAAGTGGATACCTGTAGGCAAAAGACCCATACACATAAAATAAAGTAAATAAACCTAAAAAGAGAGAGAGAGGAAGAGAAAAAATCAGATAATGAAATAAGTATTGTTTCAACCTAAATTTGCTTGTGTGTTCAATTTGCTGGTAGTGGTATTTATTAAGGCAATGAAAATCTGGAAAACAGTAAATGTTACCTTTTTTTAAAGCTTGTTTTTATGTATTATGAACTGACAGTAATTTATTAAAGGCTTGGTGTGCTGAAAATTAAATTGAAAGCAAAACAACAAACTATATACACATGTA
Organism: Cricetulus griseus; assembly: GCF_003668045.3. Taxonomy (NCBI): domain Eukaryota; kingdom Metazoa; phylum Chordata; class Mammalia; order Rodentia; family Cricetidae; genus Cricetulus; species Cricetulus griseus. Next base: position 98,455,090 of record NC_048604.1, read on the forward strand.
TAAAATTGCATGTTGAAATTTCTCATCCCTTCCTGTCCTCAGTGTTCTTTTTTTAAAGTACTGGTCTTTTAAAAAATTAAATGTATTAATGCCATGTGCACATGAACTATATGGCATGCATGTGGAAGTGAGTTCTGTCTGTCCACCTTCCACCTACCACCTTCCACCTTTAACCTTTCACCTTTCACCTTTACTTGGGCTCAGGGTGTTGAACTCAGGTTTTCAGACCTGCTTGGCTTCAGGCTGAGCCACCTCTGTGGCCCTGTCTCCACTGTTCTATAGGTCCTTATGCCTCAGCATGATATTGCCATTACACTGGCAAAGTGAACTGAATGAATCTAGTCAGGTGACAGTTGTCCAAAAATAATTGGGACTAGAAAAAAGTTGTCATTTTTTATGTTTTTTATTTTATATTTTAAAATGAGTTTTATATTAACATATAAAGTAACAGTTTTCATTATGGCATCTTCATATGTGTGTGTTAGGCTTTGAGAAAAATATTTGAAACTATTAAACAACATTCTAAATGCTGTCTGCAGCAGACAGACCTGGTGAGTATCCCTAGGTATCGAAATGACATGCACAGTGACTTGTCTTATCTTGAAAAGGCCAAAACTGAAGCAATCTCTTTTGATCCTATGCAATATCATACCCGCTCAAGGTTTACTTGTCTAAGGCTAAAGTACATAATGAAAAAGCTCCTGGATGAAATGGAGCTATTAGGGCATTAGCCTCTTGGTTTCTACATATGTATACAAAGCATAGTCTAAGAAGAACATGGCTTTCATTGAATTTTGTTTGTTTTTTTCAAGATTTCATTACATTAATCCCACCCCCATCGCCATTGGGTGCTGTTTTGTTGAATAGGAAAAGAAAAACTTTTTTGGTTTTGTCTTCAAGACAGAGTCTCGGGTGTCCCAGGCTGCCCTCATATTGGCTATGTAGTGTTGTTGATCTTCACTTCCTGAATTTCCCACCTCCACTTCCTGAGTGCTGTAATCACAGGCATTTGCAATCACTATTCATTTTTGAAGGGCTGGGGATTGAACTCGAGGCTTCCTTCATGTCAGGCAAGACTGAGCTGTATCATCAGTCCTAAAAGCGGTTTTTGCAAGATAAAAATCATTGGCATTCTCAACCAGCAAAGGAAGGTGATGAAGTTTTCATTAAGTCAATGTTTTGAAAATGCTCAGCTATTTGTGTAAACTCAGTGAGGAAGCAGAGTAAGAATGAGATAATTACACAGCCAGCAGATAAGCTCAGCAGGACCTAATCACAGATGCCTGAGCAGCTCAATATGTGATTCAGGCCTCACATGTCCAAACAATAACCAGAGGATGATGATGTGTCCAATTAAAAATGGACACATATAGTCTATTTCTCTATGCTCTGACTTCTGGGCTAGGCAGAATTGACTTGATCTACAGAATATAACAGAATATGCTGCAGCCAGTGCAGACTTCAATTTTCCCCGTTTTCTTTTTCTTTATTCTTCTCTCACAGACTTCAATTGTTAAGAGTCTTGACAGCAGCTTCTTTTTTCTCTCTTAGAAGCCAGCTGCCATATAAGAAGTGCTGCCACCTTTAGCCCCACATACTCTGATAACCCTAGGTCCTAAATTCTAAGACACCTTGTGAAGAAGGAACCTCATGAGCCCCTGGGCACCAGATATGTGAATGAAGTCATCTTGAACAGTATTTCACCCTCCAACTTCAACCCCTGGTGCCTCTTCTGCCTTAGCCAAGAACACACAGGGCAGGAAGGAGCTGTTCAATGAAATTCATAAAACCATGATCGAATAAAGTAGCTGTTCTGTCTTCATATTCTCTCCTTCCCTCACTCTCTCTTCTGTGCATATGCACGAAGGTTAATCTAAAGCGTCATTCCTCAAACACTTTCCATTTTGATTTTTGAGACAGGGTCTGTCACTGGGACTTGTAGCTCACCATTTAGGCCATGCTGGGTGGCCAGTGAGTCCAGGGTTTTAACTGTCTCTGACTACCCAATGCTGGGATGATGAGCATGTTTCCACTAAACCTGGCTTTTTTTTCTAAACATGGTTTCTGGGCCTTGAACTCAGATCCTCAGATTTGCAGGGTTGGGGTCTCAACTTACAATGCAAACACTTTGCCAACTGAGCCATCTCTCTAGCCCCTAAAACTGTTGCCCTAAAGCTCCAAATTTTAAGGTGGTTTGCAGAAACAAACGGATAAACCAAGAGATGAGTCATTTTGTACCTTCAAAAGCTCAGCTTTGAAATGACTTTGGAAATGACAGCAAATGAAGCACAAATTTCATTTCCCTTGAAAACTAGTAAACGGATGCAAGGAGAATTATTGCCCTATTAGCTAAACTCGACTTTTCTTTTTCTAGTCTGATCTAGTAAATGAATACATCAGCTTGTAGCCTCTAGCAGAGAACATATTGTTGATGCTCTGATGCAAGCTCGGTTAACAGCCAGTGCCTTGGAAAGAAAACCAGAATCCCCAAGATCCCTTATCAGGAAGTTTTATTTGAGGGAAAAAAGCTAGTCACATGCTATATCATACCTGTATACTTCTACTGGGTCACCTCATCTGGCCTTGATATGAGGGTTTATGCCTAGTCTTATTGCATCTCATTAGGCCATGTTCAGACGCTATCACTGGGAGGCCTGCTCTTTTCTGAAGGGAAAGGGAGGAGCAGTGGATTGAGGGGAGAGGAAGGTTGAGTGAGGTGCTGGGAAGATTGGAGGGAGGGAAGGCTGCAGTCCAGATGTATTCTATGACAGAAGAATAAAGAAGAAAAAAGAAAGCATGTTCATAATTCCAGAATTATGTCATTTCACAGACTGCTTGTGAAAGGAGGGGGTCAGAGGAAGACTGAAATAATGGACACATTGATGTTTTGAAGCAACATTTGTTGAGCATTAGATTTTACTAGAAATCTAGGGACATAGAAGGAAAAGTAGTCATACTTGCCTTCAGGGAGTCTATCTGCTAGGGGAAAATATGGGCAGGTAGACAATTATATTGCCATGTGATCAATTTAAAAAGCAGAATGTGGCAGTGAGGTGACTCTGTGAGTAAAGGTACTTGCTGACCAAGCCTGATAACTTGAGTTCAATCCCAGAACCCCACATTAAATAAGGAAAAAATGAACAAATGAATGAATGTGCAAAATATAAGACCAAGAAGGCAAGTTCAAAAGATTGAAAGGACCTACTGTCAATTTTATTAGTCTGAAAAATATGAAGATGCCAGTGTTTGACTGATTGATTTCAGTCCATAGACTTGGCCATTCCTTGTGGTCTGACCAAATGCTCTTTGTGTGTCTAGGATACAGTATAAACAGAGAGAGTGTCAGGTGGTGAGGTTAAGTAAGAGAGAAAAGGAGAGCCATTTCAGATTCCAAACCAAAACTTGAAACCAAGGTTCCTTGAAGACACAACTAATGATACTGTTGTAATTTTAAAAAGTGGCATGCAAGAGAAAGATGCCATATGATAGAACTTGGGTGGAGGGGTTGGTTTGGGGGGAAAGGGAATGGAAAAAGGGGGAAGGAAGAAGGGAGACCGGCCTCTGTGGGCAGGAGCAACAGAAGAGAATAGAGAAGGGGGAAGAAGAGACAGAGAGACAGGCAGAGAAGAAGAGAGAGAGGAGGAGGATGGGAGGTGGGTAGAGCCCTTTTAAAAGGGAACATAGTGAGTATGTATAGGTGGTGCTCTTAGTGGCTGCAGCTGAGGGCTTATCCTGTCAAAACCCCAAGGACAGGCCAGTACAGACGCCTGAGTACTAACACTGCCTATGTTGAAGGGAAAGAAGTTACAACTATGTTTGTAAAATATTTTATCATTTAAGTTATTTACTATTATTGTGTATGATGTATGAATAAGAGAGGATATAGACACTCTACAGCTTGCATGTGGAGGTCAGATGACAACTTTTGAGAACCACTTCTTTCTATCATCTGGGTCCTGGGAATCAAACTTGAGTGTTTAGACAAGTGTTTTTACCACCTGACCATCTCACCATCCTTATTACATCTTATAAAATCTGAGTTTTATGTTTAATTCTATGTGTATGAGTCTGTCTGTGTGTGGGCTTGTGCATGTGCCTGCAGAGTCTAAAAGAGGTTGTCAGATCCCCTGGAGGTAGAGTTACAGGCGGTTGTAAGCCACCTAATATGGGTTCAGGGGAACCTAACTGCAGTCATCTGCAGGAGCAGTATGCAGTCCTAACTACTGAGCCAGATCTCCAGCTACCCTGTTCCCATAACATCTCTTAAGCAGATGACTAATACTAGAAGACTTTCATCTTGGAAAGGCCACATTTTGCTATGTCTCATTTCAAACAACAACAAAAAAGACCCTTCACATTTTAGACATATATTCTGAAACAGTTTTTTGGATGAAATCATACAATCATGATTTCAGATAATTATACAACAATCATCTGTGATTAGCTTCAAAATAAGACCGAAAGTAGGGGTGCTGGTGGAGGTAGAGTGAGGGACGATTCACAGAACATTGATAATTGCTGAAGCTGAGGCAATGAGTACACAGAGGTTTGTTGACTGTTTTTCTTTTTTAGTGCATACTTTTACTTTGTCATACTTTTTAAAATGTAAAAATATGCACAAAGCAATACACAATGGAAGGGAAAGATGAAGGAGAGAGGTAAGGAAGGGAGAAAGAAAGGGTGGTGGTGGTAGTGTACTGTGGATCAATTTTCTGTATGTCAGGAGCTGTATTCATTTGCTATAGCAAACTTATCCAAAGTTGTGGATTAAAACATGACAAACATTTTTATAACTAGAGGCCAAAAGTCAAAAACTAAGATTCCAACTTTGAAGGCTCCAGAGAGAAATTATTCCCTTGCCTCTGCTGGTATCTAGTAGCTCCTAGCATTCTGTGACATGACTTATTTGTGTCTGCTTCCCATTGTCTCTTCCTTTCTGTTTCTAGGTCCTTCTTTAGTCATTGATGTTACTGTTGTTGGCTTCTTTTCTAGAATACAGGATTTTCTGTATCTGAGGATGACTTTGCCCCTATTATCTTCCCATCTCCATCCCCTAAGTGTTAAGATTATAGACCTATTGTACTACCACACCCAGTTCTATGTCCTCTTCAAATGCAGTGGTCATTGTGATTCAGATCCACCCTAAACCCAGTATGATGTTATTCTCATTTCCTTATGCACTTACATCTGCAGAAATCCTATTTCTAAAGAAAGCCACATTCTGAGGTTACAGGTGGACATGAATTTGTTGGGGGGGGGCAGTAGTTGACCCACTATAGGGCACAGGTTAGGAGTGAAAACTGAAACTGAACATAGGGAAGACAATGAAAAAAGTTAAATAACTGTAGGGAAAGCCAGAACTAAGAGATTCTTCCTGGGGATTCAGTTGAGCTTGAAGGCAGATGCATTCACCACAGCCGATACTTGAGGTAGCGAGTGAATGAGTGCAGTGGGTCAGGAAACAGCAGGCAAATGGAACTCTAGAGTGAAATGGAGGCAAGGGTTGGCTGGAGAAGGTTTCTGAGGGATCATCAAGTGTTGACAGGCAAAGAAGGAGTAGGCAAGCATTCCCCTCCAGAGAACAGTTAGAAAGAACACATAAAAAACGAAAACCATCACAACAGCATGTGAAGAAAACAACTGACATAGCAGCACTGTTAGAGCACATAACGTAAGGGGAAACAAAAGAAGACACTCAAGAAGGACACAGGGGCTAACCTCAAGGATGACCGTGGAAGCCATGTTAGTGGCCTGAGAGGTACCTACATTTTGCATGGAGATACTTAGGGGTTTAAGGAGCAGTTTCATTTACTTTCACTAGTGAGATGTGAACAAATATCTATTCATTCCAGATAGGGAAGGCACCATTGACCGACCAAAGAAACAATCCCACCCAAACCTAGCTTGGAGAACCAGTGACTTTAGTTAGGCTTGTTTACAGAAGCATGAGCAATTTATGAGCAGCTACATCTCCCAAGAAAATGTATCTTCCTGCACCAACCTTTAACTATCTATATATCCTTGGGGAGGGGAGGGCATCAGTGAGCATCCACCACACACTGCCTTGGGAGTTGCTCCTATGTGGAGCCTCCTCAGGACTTGACTGTTGACCGCTTCATGAGCATTCCCTTGTGCCCACAGGGGAATATTAACAGGCCCCATCTTGTAAAGGTCAAGGGCAGGTATTCACAGACAAGAGCCATGAGCCATGACACATTTGGAAAACAGTTTACAACCTCAGAGGTGCAGAATTGCCACATTTTTCTCTTAGCTTTGGGGTGTATTGGAGACAGGCGGGTCAGTTAAGATGCATTTTGGATCCAGAGAAGACATGAGTGACAGTAGCCATCATGATTCATAGAGGAAGGTATAGAATCAAGAATAAAAGCAACAAGATGCATTGGTAAATGCTGAGAGAAGAGGGGCTACAGAGCTACAAGGATTGTTGTCCACTGGTGGTGGGAATGTCTGATGTACCCATTCTGTGTGGAGCTCTATGGAGTTTAGATGAATTATAATACAACTTGACATTTATAATGTGACTTCTATTTGACCCGAATGTTGTTAGTGCTTTTTTTGTTTGTTTGTTTTTTTGTTTTTTACTTTTTGAGGGCCTGCCACTCAGCTCCTAAATAAATACAAGGAGACTTATTCTTGCTTATGAATACTCAGCCTTAGCTTGGCTTGATTCCAGCCAGCTTTTCTAACTTAAATTATTCCATTTCTCTTTAACTATTTTTTCCTCTGGGCTTTTTACATTTTTTATTCTATGTATCTTTCTTTTCTTCTTACTCCACGGCTGGGGGGGGGCATCTGTGTGGCTGGCCCCTGGCACCCTCCACTCCTCCTTTTCTTGCTCCTTACTCTTCTCTTTGTTTCTCCCCAGCCTAGATTTCTCTTCCTATTTATTCTCTCTCCTCACCAACCCCACCTCTCTATCTCTCCTTCCTAGCTATTAGCCATTCAGCTCTTTATTAGGCCAATCAGGTGTTTTAGGCAGGCACAACTTCACAGAGTTAAACAAATGCAGCATAAAAGAATGCAACACATTTTTGCATCATTAAACAAATATTCCAAAGCATAAACAAATGTAACACATCTTAAACTAATATTCCACAACAATGTTCTTTTCCAGCGCTAATCCTGCTGAAGGAGAAAAAGTTCAACAACACTAGAAGTGTTTTTTATTAAGAGTGGTTGGTTAAGGATAGGCACTAGAGCACCATTTATAACTTTAAAATGCTAGCAAGATGTAAGCATCTGTCTGAGTCCATTAGATAGGCACAGGGAAAACCAGGGGCTAAGGTGGCTAGAGGCTAAGGCTATTATAGCAGGGTATCATTTGACTGTTCAAACTATAGGAAACGAAACCACTGGGGCCAATGTGGGTTACAGAGTCCTGATAACTGTCCTCTCGAATCAGTACCATTAGCCTTGCAAAATGGGCTGCTCCCATCATATGCCAGACAGTATGATACATCCCAAAACACTATATGAGGAAAAAGAAGTAGAAAATTTGTATTCTGGGAAAATATGGGTGCATCCATAGAATTCACCAACCTTCTCCATCTTAAGTCAAGAATAATTTTCCCCTCATTAAATTTATCCATAAGACAAAGTATCCAAAGCCTCAGGACCTATCACCCATTCTGAGAAGCCTGCACTCTACCCTTATGGATAGACTTTCATTTTCATTGTGTAATAACAGTTCTTTCTCCCACCCAATCCCTTACTTGCTCTCACCTTTGAATTCTTTTCTCTGATGGTAAAAAGAAGTTTGAAGAATTGGGCATAGGTCCTCTCCAGCCTCTTATTACTGGCAATACATCCATAGGCATCTGCTAATTATAACCACTCATAAAGAAAATCACACACTCAGTTTGATTGCAAAAGCACCTCATAGGGAATAAGGAACCATTTGGACCAGATTGGAGTCCCATATTCAAGTTATGACACAATTTTCCTAGCAACAGTATGCAAATGTTTCTGGAAAGGAACAACATAAATATTTTACGGTTTGTGGGCAGTATAGTCTCCATCACAACTGCTCTGCTTTGTAGAATGAAAGCAGCTATGGATAATGTGAAAATGAATGAACACAGTTGTTTTCTAATAAAACTTTATTTATATATAAAAACAACAGGCAGAAGGCTGGATTCAGCCTGTGACTGTAGTTTGCCAATCACTGTTCTGTGGATACGTAAATCTCCAAGTAGTCTTGGTTCTCCCATTAGCTGTGTGCTTTGAAGCAACCACTTTTTTAAACATCTGATTCATCTCATTGCTATGAAAGTTCATGCATATTTATGTGAATACAAATCAATTGCTAAAGATTATATAAAAATCTAGGCTTTAAAAACTATTTCTACTTGTTTCTTTTGTTGATACATTTATTTCACTGCAGCCTTATGACTTGACTTCAAGGTGGGTATTTGATACACTTGTATCTGTCAGAGAAGACTGATAAGCATTCAGGACTCGTTCTATGTAGCACTGGTCTTTGATCTGTCTTGCAACTGTAGGGACAAAGGATTCTATCTCTCCCTCTGAAGGTTTGAATCTGTTAAAAATGAACTGACAACAGAGTAACAGGAGAGTTTAGTTTATTGTGTGCATGGAAGAAGCTCAGGAGAATGCCCAATATCCTCAATAGGGTTCAAAACACCCCCTTTGTGGAGGAGAGAGACGTAAGGGTCTTTGGAGATTAGAGAGTAGTAAATGATTCCCAGAGGAAATTTGTGGCTGGGTAGAACAGACAATAACCTAGGACTGAGTTCCTCTGAACCCTGGAGGAGGTAGAGACAGTTGGAGAGGGGAAAGCAAAACCACATGCAGCAAAAGTTGCCTTATGCATCTTGAGTCTCTCAGGGAGTATCAGTGAGCTGCCTTTAGAAGGAGAGGTGAAAAATCATGATGACTAAGGCACTTCTCTCGCTTCATTATCGGTGAAGTTAACCTGGTTAATGAGATTTTCAGAAAGGAGTTCAACAACAGCACTTCTTTAGGAAGTATTTCCTTTAGTCACAAAATATAACTTTTGCAAGACTGGAGGGGTGTTCCTTCCTTGCATTTGTGGCTGGAAAGGGATTATAGAGACCTGAATTCAGAAATGAGCTCTCTAAGACATCCCAATGTCCTTTAATTCAAAGTGCTCAGCACATCAAAGTGTCATACCTTCGAGCATCATTTTCCTGGCCCCAGCCTAGCCACAGGCTTTGTTAATGCCCATTTCAAAGTCTTTGGGAATCATTCTTGGGTTGTTCTGATCTTTGTAGAGCTGCTCAATTTCACAGGCACACCTTTCTGGGAATCTGAAGAAGCACACAGGTCCTTGTGTTGGGAAGGGTCCCATGCTTACTTTCAAGTTCTATGAGTGCCATCTTGAAATTCTAAAGCATTTATGAATGAGGAGCTCTACTACATTTTCATACTTTAGCTGGTCCTGCTCTCATGCAAGAAAGAAGGAAATTAACCTTTCATTTTACTCTGGCTACAGGTTCGAACTGAACAAAATATTTGACGGTAAGAAAACATAAATGACCTTTCTTCCTTTGTGTTCCTCCAAGAAATGTTTCCTGTGTCCTTTCATCTCTTGAGGCTGAAAAAGTATTTTAAGTATGTTAGGTTTATCGACCTCCCAATTGAAAGAAATAAAATAGCATTTATGGATCCTTTAATATAAATATAAAAATGCTTGATCTATAAGGTAATTAGAACAAATACTTTAATGTTGTCAAAATATTAGGATTTTAATACCAAGTCATAATTATACTTGGTATAGTTTATTATAGTCTTTATAGTTATAAAATAATTCAGTTATTTTGTGGTCAAGTGCAAATATATATTCTTGAATACTAAAACACTTCATAGGAAGTCCTCCAGCTATTTACATGGAAAGCAAAGCTACAATGGTTTGACTCCTTCAGAACTCTACTAATGCTCTCTCACACAAAGGATAATCTGTTGACAATGCTTGCCTGGAAAGCCAGTGTGAACACTGGCAGTATCCCAGAGGAGGAGAGAAATATCGGTGGTCTGCATTTGATTTCTAAATCTTACTGACAGATTTTCAGGCCCTTCCTTACTGTATCAGCTACTTCAAAATGAGCAGAGGTGCCAATGAGATGGCTCGTCAGGTAAAGCCACTTGCTATGCAAGTCTGAGGTTAACCTGAGCTGGATCCCCAGAACCCAGGGAAAGATAGAAGGATGGACCCTCTCCTCCACATCCGTGTGTGCCTTCCCCCAAACCACACAACTACTGCTACTGCTGCTGCTACTAATAATAATTTAAATTAAAATCTTTTAAGTGAGTAGGAAAGAAAACTTCATTGAAAGTGACTTCACAACAAATTCATGGTTAGCCTAGACTTCATGAGGGCCCATTTCAAAAACAAATTAATACTAACAATAAAAAACCTACTCATTTTTTTCCTGGTCTTCTCTCATTTAAATTTTCTGTTAAAGATGTTTGATAGCTTGTCATGCACATTATATTGGCATGGCTTTCATGACTCTATAAAATATTGTATTGTTTCAACGTTTAGTATTTAATTAACTTACAGATTTAAAAAAATTACTCAATGTGGACCATAACAGAATTCATTTTTGGGGGGGGATTTTTGAGACAGGGTTTCTCTGTGTAGCTTTGGAGCCTATCCTGGCACTGGCTCTGGAGACCAGGCTGGCCTTGATCTCACAGAGATCCGCCTGCCTCTGCCTCCCGAGTGCTGGGATTAAAGGCGTGCACCACCAACGCCCGGGCAGAATTCATTTTTTAATTTTTTGCTTTGTCTATTGAGACAGGCTCTCGACTGGCCTTGAACTCCTGAAACTCCTGCCTCCACCTCCAGTGCAGGGATTCAAGACAAGTACTCCATACCTAGCCTTAATTGCTTTTCCTTCCTTCCTTCCTTCCCTCCTTCCTTCCTTCCTTTCTTTGTGAGACAGGGTCTCTCTGAATAGCTCTGACTTAAGCCAGTTTGGCCTCAAACTCAAAGACATCCACCTGCCTCTGACTCCAAGTGCTAGGATTAAAGGGTGTGCACCACTATTAGACATTATATTCAATTCAGAATTCTTAATAAAGTGGTACAGAATTGTCAAATGTGCCAGGTAATTAAGACACAGTCTACTGTCGTAAGAAATGACATAAGGCAAGCAGTTATTTTTTGCTTAGTTTCACAACCAGGGTTCATAACAAAAGACAGATTAGTAAAAGAAAAACATAGCAATGTAGTTATTTCCTTTTTGTTTGTCTTTGTAATTTGGTTTTAGGTGCTAAGGATTGAACTCCAGGCTTGGAGCATATACATTTATGTATTGTCAGTTTCATGGGGCATGAGAGCCTTTATGAGACAATGAAGACCTGGAGAAACAGTTAAAATAAGTGTCATTTTGTTTTTGTGATGATTTATTTTGGTGTAGGTTTTGAATAGGGTTTTGTTACATAGTGTAGGCTGGGCTTGAACTTACTATGTAGTCCAGGATGAATGTTGGAAATAAATATGCTTGACCATGGCAAGGAGTCTGAATGATTCTAATAGGAAACTTGGTAAAGAGAATCATAGAGAAATATACAATGAAGTCAGGAGGAGCTAAGTAAACTAAAGGGCGGTGGCAGCAAGGCCCATTCAGGCTTTTTGGTTTTTCCTTCTAAGACAGAAGGGTGCTCCTTTACATTGGAATATAAGGAGTGAATCTCTCAGCTGGGGGGTGGGTCTTATGACCTGTCTCCTGGGAAGGTCAGAAAGTCCTTCCTGTTTTTAATGATCTGCTCCAAGTGAAAAAGGATACAAGAAGGACAAAGAGGTTTCATTTTGCTTGTGACATCTTCTTTACCAAATTCCTGAAGCTTAAAAATGTTCAGTGTGTCAAAGTGGGGTAGAATACATCCTTAAAATAAAATTTTAATTTGTAATTGCGTGTGTGTGTGTGTGTGTGTGTGTGTGTGTGTGTGTGTGTGTGTGTGTGCGCGTGCGCGCTGGGGATTGGATTTAGGGCCCCATGCATGCTAGGTAAACACACTACCACTGAGCTATAGCTATCAAAATGATGTTTAGATGTTGTGTGTATGTACGCGTTTACATGTGTGCATAGAGCACATATGGAGGTCAGACAATAGCTTTCAGGAGTTGCTTTTCTCCTTCCACCATGTGAGCCCCAGGGATTCAGGTCACCAGGATTACAAGTGCCTTTACAAACTGAGTCATCTCACCAGCCCCCGACTTTAACAATGGTTTTAGAACCTATTTATCATACAGAATGTGTATGAACTTTTTAAATGCTTCAGAGTGTGTAAACACACACACAAAAACAAAACAAAACAAAGCCTTGGGATCAATTTAAAGATGCATCTGTTTTCTTCAATGGAAACAAAAAACAATCCCTTAAAAATAACTATTCTCATTGCCATCAGAAATTAAAACATTACCAAGTGTATCAAGTGACTATCATGAAAACAATTTGAGTCAAAACTTAATAGAAACAGATCAATGCCACAAGATAGAACATAGAAGCAGAGCAAAAGAGTCTAGGGATTTAGTAAATCATAGGGATAAAATCTTTTGTCAGCAGATAGAATATGGATTATTCAATAAATGATATTAGAACAATAAACTACCTGTCTAGTAAAGAGTAAAATTAATTCCTTTCTCATTCCCTAAAATGAAAAATATTTAAGAGATACTAAATATTTAAAGGAAGTTTATTTTAAAAGTAAAGCTAATATGCAGGTTTCACAGGATCTTGAGTAGGGAAGGTTTTTGTAGCCAAGATGTAGAAACCAGATGCTGAGCGAGTGGCTTTGAGCCTCTACTGCAGAATTAGATGCACCTGAGAAACTTATAAAATATTTCTATCATTGACACCACTCTAGACAAAAATCAATCAGAATCTCTGAGAATAATCAAATAAAACCTTCCTCTCACCCCCTCTATCACTCTGGAAAGTGTCTTGGCCCAACTGCCATTTTTGCATTGCAGCTGGCACACTGCACCTTTCTTCTTGGAGGCTTGTTGCTTTCTTGGACCTTACCCAGAAATGAAAGGACAAGATCCTCTCCACACTCAGCATATCAACAGTGCATTAACTAGTAGGCATGCTGGCAAGAAACAGAAGGCATATTCAAAATGGGCCATTTGAAAAGAGTTTAATGCCAAAATTGAATGCATATGGAATCTTTGATAGCTTGTATGTAGTAATGGTTAGATGAATTTACACCTGTGTTAAAAATTTATAAGACCAGGCTAGTAGGATGGCTCAGTGGATAAGGGTGCTTGCAACCAAATCTCAAGACCCTTCTACCTACACAGTGGAAGGAGAAAAATGGACTCAGGCAAGTTGTCCTCTAACCACAGCAGTGGCATGTATGTGTCATTACACACACACACACACACACACACACACACACACACACACACACACACACAAATAAATAAATAAATGTGGAAAAATTATAGAACAATATTAGAAAATGAGTGTACATGGAAAAAGATGAAAGTTAAGTAAAATTAGCAGTTGAGTCAATAGTATGGTGTCAGTATCAGTTGCCTTTCTTAATAACATTGTCTTGGGTATTGATGGTGTTATTGCTGAAGGAAGATAGGCAAATGGATTTCAGAACCTCTCTGTGTTTTCTTCAAAGTTTTTGCTACTGTACTGCTATTTCAAAATAACATTATTTTCTGTAGTATTTGACAATGTGAGTAGAGAGTGAAAGACCAACTTTCCCACAATTCCACATGGGCCTACTTTCCCACTTGTGGCCTGACATACAGGGAGGAAGAAATCGTTGTTAGAACTTGGGAGCAAAGAGACAAAACAGGGCTGTATAACAAAGGTCATCTGTCAAGTGCTACCATCTTCAGACAAAGGATATTAAAAATAATTACCAGGCCTTAGTTCATTGGTTAAGATTGAGCAATATTAGTTTAAGAGCCTGAAAGAAGTTGTAGGGTTTGAGAGAGACACTAGAAGAAAATCTAGGGGGTAGAGAAATTGGCTCACATGATTGTGGAAGTTGAGAAGTCCCAGAAACTGCAGGTGGCAAGCTGGAGACTGAAAAATTATGCAAGAATCAAGAATTATGCCCAAGAATCAAGACAGCCTAGGCTGTTGCTTCAGTCTGAAAGCTTCTGCTCCAAGATCTGATGCTGCCTTTGAGTCCAAAGGCTAGAATACGCTGATGTCTCCACTCCAAGCAGTAAGGGAAGAGGAGTATCCTCTTACCCAACGATAATAACAACAAAAAATGTCAGCTTTTCTTTTCTTTTCCAGGCCCTCAAGTGACTGGACAAGGGAAACTCACATTAGGAAAGAGAATATTTTTACCCAGTGCACCAATTCAAATGTTAATCTTATGGCAAAGATAAGCACTAGCACACTTAGGATCATGTTTGTTCAAACATCTGGATGCTCTGTGCTCCAGTCAAAGTAATAAATAAAATTAACCATCACAACGGCAGACATGTAGCTCATCAGAATACATAATTGGATGCCCCCTTAGTTTGTTTTGCTCATATTAAGGTCATATGGATGGCAGAGCTCTTGAGCATTGTCACTGCAAGGGACAGACAATACTTCGAGATACTTTTATTTTCTTTCACTCACACTGCTCATCTTTCTTCCCACCAGAGTGGGAAGCTAATTGACTTCAAATATATTTTGCTCTGAGTAATAACTTGGAAATGTGCTCGCTGGCCTAAGAAGCTCATCTATGCTTTCTGTTGGCCCCAGTAGGACTGAACTCATACGTGCACATAATGTTCTGTCAGCAATCAACCTGATATAAATCATGTAGGGCTCTAAACTCCAGAAGCAATGACTCAGAGAGGTAATACTCTGTAAACTTGTACTACCCATGCTTTTGTAAACCAAATGTTACTTTTTTAAAAAAGAAAGAAAAGTAGGTAGCTGACCTTGAACTTCTTGATATATGCCATAAACTGCAACTAAGCTATAGCTCTTGATGCTATTACTGTTTTTGTACTCAAGAAGCTATTGGTAGGTCTAATGTGGATAGTTAAGTTGGTAATATGATTGCCATGCAAGATGAGTATATGCGTTCAGGTACCTAGTCTTAATGGAAAAAGCTGCTGGTGGTGGGCATTTAAATCTTAGTGCTAGGGAGGAGGAGATGGGTGGAACTCTGGTGCTTGCTGGTCAGCCAACTTAGCCTAATAGGTAAGCTCCAAGTTTAGTGAGAGAACCTGTCTCAAAAAATAAGGTAGAAGAGGAAGACACCAATGCTACCCTCTGGCCTACACACACACACACACACACACACACACACACACACACACACACACACACACACACAAAGAGAGAGAGAGGAGAGAGAGAGAGAGAAGAGAGAGAGACAGAGAGAGAGAGACAGAGACAGAGACAGAGAGACAGACAGACAGACAGACAGACAGACACACACACACACACACACACACACACACACGCACACACACACACACACACACACACACACGCTGCTATTAGCTTCTTCCTGGATCCTCCATTAGCATAGATGGTGAGCCGAGACCACAGACTTAGTAGATATGCTTCCTGGTCCAATGAAGGTCAACTGTCTACCATGTGTATAGGAAATACTCCATTTCATGCATCTGTCTGTACAATCATGCTACATCCATAGCATGTCTATGATATGCTTGGAACTGTGGTGTGCCCTTATCTAAAGTAAAGCCTTTCGAGCAGAGGGAACAGCAAGCTGGCAGGAAACCAGATTATATAGCACTTTATAGTCGACCAAGATGTAAAGTATAAGAATAGCAATCACATTCAGTCATCTTTTTTTTATTTCAAACAAGTTTTTTACTTTAAAAGCAAAATAAAATCATTAGTCTATTTCTAAAGATAATGGATATTGAAATGCTTTAAATGAACTGGAGAAACTGACAACAGCAAACTGAGACTTGCTAATCAGCTAAATATGGAAACAGGTTGGGACAAGCCTTCCACAGTTCCTGAGTATAGAAGTCATTGTATAAGAAAAGTTCATCTTCTATAATATTCCATCTTACCAGAGTGCAGAAGGACAGTTTCTTGCTGGCCTTGAAGAAGAGCAAACAGAAATGTGAACTGCCGGTGGGGAGGGCTGTGTGGTAAGCAACTGTGTGGCAGGCTTCTAGAAACTGAAGAGTTCTCCAGGCAGATGGTAGTCAATAAGAAATTGATGGCCAGAGTCCTGTAACCAACATCAGGGTTCTGCCAGTAGTCAGTGAATTTGGAAGAGAAATTGAACCCAAGAGGAGATGGCATAACTAACAGACACCTTGATTGCAGCACCTTAAGACTCTGGTCTACATAGTTACAGGACAGCCAGAGCTATATAGTGAGACCCTGTTTCAAAACAACTACAACAACAGAAGACTCTGAACTTTAAGAATTCAGCTAGTAAATAGTTGGCTCCCTAACTCAGGAAACTGAAATCATAATTGTGGAGGCGGGAAGCAGAGGGTGTCAATATCCTGTGTTTGTGGCATTTTGTTATGTAGCAATAAAAAGCCTAACCTACAATCTCTCCCTGGCTTTTTCCTTAAGTTTAAATGAAATTCTTTCCAGCATATGCCCTGATACACACATACCTCAGTGTGTTCATAAGCTCAGACCACTTTAGCAGTACAACTCTGGGCTTCTCATACCCTTGAGTTTCCTGGCAAACATTTCTATGACCACAGGAATGTTTTCATCAGGACCTTGCTGAGCAAAGTTAACATCTAGATTTCAGAGTTCCTCTATCAGAATGGAATTTTTAAGTTTCTTCTATGTGTTCTCTCTGTTTTTGTGGTGCTCTTGGGTTTCTTAGAGGCAAGCAATGTCTGAAAGAACCTATGCTGATGCTCAATAAATAGCCCTGTGCTATTAATTTTCACTGAAGACTGGAGTGTATTTAGTACCTTGCTTGACACAGAACAGGGACATAATATCACTAGAGTGAAATACAGAGATTTTTAAGAGGTAAAACAATGAGATAAATGAGGTCGCCCATAAATATGTACTGAAGTGACAAGCCACCAGAGGGAGGAATTATGAAGGATCAAGTCTGTAATAATGGGATAGAACATGAGATGAAGCGGATGCTGCTGGTGCCCCTTCCAGAATGCCTGAAACTGCTAGGACATTAGTCCTCCAGCTCTCATGACTGTCAACTGCAAATAGTTCCTAGCAATCCCCTCCTAGAATTGATTTTAGTCAAAAAAGAGCCAATAAGTGAACCTATAAAAGGGAAAATAAGAAAAATGTATTCCCTTTTGTTTTGGTTTGAATATGAAATGTTCCTGGTAGGTTCATGTGTTTGAACACTTGATCTCTGGATGGTGGTGACATTTGGGGAGGTTGAGGCACCTTGCTGGAGGAAATGAGTCACTGCGGACAAGCTTTGAGACTTTGTATTAAAGCTCCACTTCCTGCTCATGCTTAACTTTCTTTGTGTAGTTATAATGTGACCAGCCAGCCACCATGACTGCCCTGCCTGCTGCCATGCCATTGCCACCATGAGGGACTGTGTCCTTCTGGAACTGAAAAATAAGCCCTTATATGTTAAACTGCTTTCAGTGGGGCATTTTATTACAGAAGTAGGGAAGCAATTAAAATACCTTTATATCAATGTAAGATTATAATGAACTTCTACTCTGCTTCCTTTAACTCATATCAGAGACCAAGCAAAAATAACGGAAGATTCTTGTAGATAAGCTAACTCATATCCTACACTGTTTTAAAATTTCATTTCTTATTCTTTGACAATTTCATACACACATATAATGAATTTTGGCCATTTATACACCCATTACTCTCTCTCTCATCCCTACTCTCAACCCCACCAAGACCCTACTACTTCCTAACAAAACTCCCTTCTACTTTCATGTGTTTTGTGTGTGAGAGAGACCTAGTGATTTTTATTAGGAGTGCTTACATGAGCATGGGTAAGATAAGAGGTTATTTATTGGGACTCCTTTCCAGTGGTTGGTTACATCACTGAAGAAACTGGCACCTCTTCCCTCAGCCACCATCAAGGTCTATAGTTCCCCAGGAAGGGGCGGGGCCTCATGAACCCTTCCCCCTTCCATGATGAATTCTTAGCATTCCTAATCTTATGTATGTTTTGTGTGAGTAACTGAAGCTACAGTGAGTTCATAAGTACAACAGCTATGTCATGTTGAGAAGATGTCTTGTTGCAACACACTGGCTCTTATCTTCTTTCTGCCTCCTTTTCCATGTTCCCTGAACCTTGAAGAGGGTGGCACAGATGACCCATTTAGGCACCCATCCCCTATTCCTAGCACTTTGATCAGTTATGACTCTCTGCATTAGCTGTCACCTATTGCAATAAAAAGCTTCTTGGATGAAGGTTGAGAGCAGTACTTATCTATGGGTGCAGATATTAGTATTTAGAAGTCTGATTACATGTTCATTCATCAAAATTATCATAATGTGTTTCTCCCTAGGCCCGATGGTCTCTCCAGCCATCAGCTCTTGACCAGGTTTATAATACTAGACATGCCCTCCATTTCCCATGAAGTAGTCCTGGAATCCAATCAGAAAGTGGTTGGTTACCTCCACAGCACTTACATGACAATTGCACCCATCAACAATTCTTGCCAAGCCTTTCATTATTGTAATTCACAGCTGGATAAAACTGTTTTCTCCCACAGCATCCTTCATAGTGCTTTCCAGTATTATAACAGCTAGCCAGCAAGGAGGAAGCTTCCAACTGAGTTCTAGCTTAATTTCTCCATGTCCTGTGACCCAAGTATGTTTCAGCAATAGGGCTTTATCAGTCAGTTCTGGAAGGAAACTGAGAGCAATGTCAATAGCCTACACTGTTTTGGGCAGCCTCTTGGGTCTCCCTGACCAACAATAATTAGGTATTCATATCTGGCACTGGAATTTTTGTTTAATACCCTATGGCAAGAAATATTAGAGTGTTAACTAGCAGTTATATTACAATTACCATATCCTACATTTCAACTTTGTTCAGTTTATCCCAAGTCATCTGAATAAATTACCCAAATCTATTCCAATATTTCTCTGCATTATCAACACCAAATCTCAAAAAATCAAATGGTTTGATGCTTCAATTTGCAGAGCAAGTCCACTTCCTCAGAAACCTTATATTCTCTTTAGCCTTTTAAATTATGCAGTCTTATCTGTTCTCCAGATTGGATTGTGGAACAGCACCTACTAGTGATTTTTTTTTTGCATTTGGGTATTATGTAAGGCACCAGTATCTCTGCAGTAAACAAAATAGGTACAACCCCTGTTCTCTTCTCATGGAACTTTCAGTATAATGCTATCAGGTGATAAGTTGCACATTGAAAATATTATCTCTGTGATACAAGTTAAGAAAAAGATGTAGGAGCTGCTGTGTGAAAGTATAGCAGGAGCCCAAGTTAAAATTTGGACACATGTATAGCAGTCAGTTTCCTGTTGCCATAACAAAATACTTGAAGCAAGTTACTTTATACAGAAAAGAGGTTTATTTAGCTCACAGCTCTGGAGTTTTAAGGCATGGTTTCTGCATGAGTATGAGTCTAGTGAAGCCTCATGGCAGAATGCATCATGGAGGTGAGAACAGGTGTAAAAGCCAAAGAGCCCATCACAAGATAGGAAACCAGGAAGTGATTCAGGGGTCAATCTCCGACTTTTGGGCCAATTCTCCCTCATAGGAACTCAGGGAACCCGCAAGAGAAACTATGTGTCCTCTCAAGGACAGTTACTTTTATCATCTAAGAGCCTTCTCAGACTCAAACCATTTTTACTAAAAAATTTTTTCATGTGACATATTCTGGTCATAATTTTCACTCTCCCAACTCCTCCCAGATTCCCTCCCACACTCTGTCCACCCAACTGCATATTCTCTATCTCTCAATAACACCACCAATAAAAAAGAAAATCAAAATAAAGAATTGATAAGGCCAAAAAATTAGGAAGAAACAAAAAGCCTTCACACAGTGTTAATGAGCTGCTTCTGGGCATGAAGCTTGCCCTGGAATATAGTTGATACATGCAGTGACATTCCATTGGTGAAGAGAAAATTAATTTTAGGACCCAAATTTTATAGATCCACATCAGTACCCAACACCACAACACTAAGGAACAATTTCTAGTGTATGAAACTTTGGGAGACAACCTATTAGCAGCTAAGCAAGGCAGGTACCCTAGGCCAAACATCCTATACTAATGCATTTATTTCAAAATGCCCCTTTTCAGCTTGAACACCTATCTTTCCTTCTTCAACTATTACTTTAAACTGAGACTGTTCAAGAAGGTGCTCATCTTTAAGCTTTTTTTCCCAATTTGAATCTATAGACTCCTCTGGCCCCGTAAAATCCCCATGGCTGTTTTTGTTCAATGGGGGACATTGCTTTGCAAAGAGCTACTATTCTGTTCACACACATTGAAGGTAATTCATTTTTCTCCACTTTTTAAGTTCTTGGCTATGCTGCTTTGGCTTTTTCATTCACCAAATTGTGAACCCACTGCATTTGATAACACATGTAAGACATGTATGTAAATATGAACAAAGACAAAAACAAAATTTACAAAAGTGAGCTGAGGTGTTTTTTGTTGTTGTTACTATAGTGATCTGAGGAGAGTTAGTGCTTTA